>NC_058135.1:111414593-111428476 GCF_016433145.1 Gracilinanus agilis | reverse complement strand
ACCTTAAGTTCATGTATAAAAATTGAGGTATATATTAAAAGCGATTCTGCCAACTCCTTTATTTGGTCAAGTGGTCACCTTTCTCCCGCCCCCCACCCTGTTCCTGTTCTTCCTAAACTTCCCTTTTTCTGCGAATAGCACCATGATTTTCCCAGTCAAGCAGGCCAGAACCCTAAGGTTGTCTTTTACTCCTCTATTTCTTCTACTCCCAGCTTCAGATGAGCTTCCAAGAGGTCCCAGTTTCCTCATCTATAAAATGGAAGTCAGACTCAGTGACCTCTAAGGTTCCTTCTAGCTCCAGAAAAATCAACCTATTGTTGTAGTGAGGATCAGGACCTCAGTGATATTTCTCATCTCCTCAGGGAATGATCAGGCCATTATTTCTTGCCTTTTTACTTATTATATAATTACTACATTGTCTTCTAACATAATGTCTCCTTTCATCCAATCCAACCAATACAACTAGATCAGGTGTAGCTTCCTAATAATGCCTTGATCTCATGATGTTATTGTTCAAAACCCTCCAATGGCTCCTCACAAATAGAGTCCAAACTTCTAGCCTAACTTGGCATTGATGCCTTTCATGATTTGGTTCCAACCTAACTTTTAGCCTCATCTCCTACATGTCTGCTTCTATGAGGTAACCATGTTTTAATTTGTATGATAGTTTTTTATATACATATTTCTCCTATTAGATTATGAGTCTTTGGGCATAGGATGATGAATTTATCTTCATATTTCCTTTAACAGTTAGCATGGTGCTTTGCACACAGGTAACACACCATAAAGGCTTATTGAAATGAACTGATTGGCTGGTGGGGATCTCCAAAGCCTGGCTGCCTCAGACATGGCTGCTCCCAGGGATCTCTGCCTGGGGGTTCCAGCAGTATCCTTGGGGATGCCAGCCTTAGGGCTCAACAGATGAGCTAAAAAAGCAAATTCCTTATTTCATGCTCTAAGAAATGATGAACAAGATGATTTTGGAAAGAACTACATGAACTGAAACAGGGTGAAATAAGCAGAATCAGGAGAACCTTGTAAATATTAACAGCAATATTGTGGGGTGATCATGGTGATAGACATAACTTTTTTCAGCAATACAATGATCCAGGACAATTCCGAGGGATTTATGACAAAGAATGCTCCTCTCTACCTCTAGGGAAAGAACTGTTGCGAGTCAGAATGCTGATGAAAGTATGTGATTTTTCACTTGTTTATTTGGGTTGGGAGGGTGTTTTATTATTCGCTGACAAAAATGAACAATAATGGAAATATGTTTTGCATGATAATATATATGTAACCCAGATTGAATTACTTAACAGCTCCAGGAAGGGGGAGGAAAGAGAAGGAGGAAAGAAGACAATTTGGATCATATATAACTTCAGAAAATTTGTGTGGAAATCTATTAAATATAATTGGTAAATATGTTTAAAATAAAGTAAAACATCAAAAAAAAGAGAGCAAAGTTCTGGGAAAGGGAATGTGCCATATTCTGGAGTTTGAAAAGAACTTCAGCAAGAGAAAGGGAAAGAAGAAGGACTACAGAGCTGATCCAGATCAAGAAAGGGACCTGGGATGAATCAAAGATGAGCATCTGATGGACACTGAGTAAAACTACAGCAAGTGAATCTACACAGCAATGCAAGGCAATCAAAGGAGGAAAAAATATGGAGGAGCAGCCTCATTTGGAGGCCTGTACACAAACCTTGAGACTGTATAAACTTTTGTGAGGATTGTTAATTGATGGATCGGTATCTTTTTTTATGTTCTCTGCCAGAATCCATTTATCTTTAAATAAATATATTACTATTTTAAAAAATGAATTATTGAATCTTGAAAGTGCCTTTGTTAGATCTGTTATATAAGAGCTAAAAAGAAGGAAGAGAAGGTGGGAAAAATTGTGAATCATGTAACCATGGGAAAATATTCTAAATAAATAAATAAATAAATTTTAAAAAGAGCTAGAAGCCAAGATATTCTAGTTTGAGGGTTTATTATTTCCTGTTAAAAATCAGTTGGTAAAGAAAGGGGCAGCTAGGTAGCTCAGTGGATAGAGAACCAGACCTACAGACAAGAGGTCTTGAGTTCAAATTTGGCCTCAAACATTTCCTAGCTATGTGACTGGGCAAGTCATATTACTCCAATTGCATGCCCCTTATTGTTTGTATACTTTGGAAATATTTATTATCTATTCTGAGAAAGTAAGCATTTTAGAAATAAGTAATAGATATATTTTTTTTAGAATCAGTTGACCTCTTTTCAATGTGTTGTTAGGAAACTAGTCTACAAAGTCCTCCTTCTAAGTCTCTTCTTGGTTTGAAGGGGAGTGGGGTTTTCGAAGGCTATTCCAGTGGAATTGGGTTATGGTAGATCCTCTCAAGCTGGAAAGACTGTGACTTATTGCCCTAGTCAACAGATTAAGGTTTCTTCATGGACCAGCCCCACTAAGGATAGAGATTCTCATCACCACTTGGTGATAAATGCTTTGGCCACAGCTATTCATGAAACACACACACAAAAAATATGAAATGGATCTACAATCCTTTTCTTTTTCTTCAGTGATAGTGATAGAGTTGGGGAATGGGCAGGGGAAGACTGTGAAGAGACAGAGGGCATAAAAATTCAGAGTTCTTAGACAGTAAACTTTAACAGCTATTAGAACTCTAAATGTGAGATCTCTGTCCCCCAATAGCCATCAAATGAAAAGGCTAATGGAAGAACTGAAAGCATGTCAGTTTTGACATTTTTGCAATTATGAAATGAGAATAAGGAAAGAACGGCTCACTTTTTTTTCTTGGAGGGGCAAAAAAAGGAATTGAGTCATATCCTACATGAAACAGCAATAAAACACACTATTTCATGGAACATTTGGTTATCTCACATGGTAGCGCTCATGCTAAATGTTCACAAAGGACTATAATGAAAATAATTGTAGCTTCTAATGCAAGAGATGCTATCAGAAACTCAATGAAAAATTCAATAAGACTTTCCAAAGGAAATCAACATATTGTCTGATATTCAATGACTTCAATATAAGCATGGCCATGGTGAATATGGTGAGAAAGGTATTGAAAAATATAAATAAAGAAGGAATAAGAAGAACCAAAAAACTGTAGACTATACAAAAGCCTCCCATCTATATAGCAATACTTGCTTTTTAAGAAAAGAAATAGAAGGTGCAAGACATGGCTAGTACATGAGAGCATCATAAAACCCCAAATTGATTATATGTTAACAGACAGGAAACAGCTCATTACTAATGCAGGAGTCATTCCTGATTCAGCTGAATTACATAGTCAGACCATTAGCTTGTTATAGATAAGATCAAAATTAGTACAAAGCTGGAAGAAAGCATAAAATGAGAAAAAGATCAGGCATTCAATTAAAACACCTCCATCCTGAACTATTTAAATTAATTATTGATTATGAAAAATGGGATATGGATGAAAGAACAGGCACATACTAATTTCACATGGAATTTTAATTGATGTAGATCAATTGTTATAATAAGAGGACCAAAAGAACCTTAAAAAACTCGACTCAGCAAGTACTTGGATTCCTTATGAAGCAGAAAGACATGGTAACAAAAAAAACAACACAAGTTTAGAATGAAAAAATAAGAACTCGGGGGCAGCTGGGTAGCTCAGAGGATTGAGAGCCAGGCCTAGGGACAGGAGGTCCTAGGTTCAAATCTGGCCTCAGACACTTCTCAGCTGTGTGATCCTGGGCAAGTCACTTGACCCGCCTTGCCTAGACCTTACCACTCTTCTGCCTTGGAGCCAATACACAGTATTGACTCCGAGATGGAAGGGTTTTTTAAAAATAAACAAATAAACAAACAAACAAACAAACAACCAAATAAATAAATAAATAAATGAATGAATGAATGAATGAATGAATGAATGAATAAATAAATAAGTAAATGGATGGATGGATGGAGCAAGCAGACAAATAAATAAATAAATGAGTGGCTGTGCAGATAAATAAATAAATTGATGAATGAATGAATAAATAAATAAATAACTGGATGGATAGGTAGATAAATAAATAAGAAAAAATAAGAACTCATTCATAGAATCTTGGAGAAGGATGATGAAAAATAATAACATGGACAGACAGATAGAGACGGAGCGGGACAGAGAGCAGAAACAATCGAAGCTGTAAAACAAGGCTGAAAAAAACGTGGTGAGAGATCCAACCAAGCAGTCATTCCAAGACCATTTGAAGGATGAAAATGGAAGGGCAACAAGTGGAACAGAATGGAAATGATCTGCAAAGACTTTTATCACAAATATTTTTTTACCAAAAAGGATTGAAGAGCTAACATACTTAGAATCCAACATTATAGTCTCAAATGTGCTTATATAACAAAATAGAAATGGCACATAAGAGAACAAAGAATTGAAAAACAGCTGAATTCAGTCAATATGCATTTATCAAATACCTACTGTGTGCCAGACATGGTGCTAAGCAATAATGATGAAAAAGAGAGGCAAAAAAAAACAAAACAAAAAAAAAAACAGTTCTTACACTGGAAGAGCCCATAACTTAATGGACACTGGACAAAGTGAGCAAGGAGAGAATTCATGCTGGAAAGGGGGAAATTGTGAAAGTGCAGAGGGACTAATTTTTATTATAGCTGAATTAAGAATAGTTACCAAAGGTGTTGAAAAGAATTTCAAACTTCTTTAATTTCTTAAAAAGCTAGAGAGAATCAACTTTTAATTTATATACCTGCTTTTCCATTGTCATAAATATTTTTTATCAGAATTCACGTATACACACATTGAGAGCATCCTTTGTGAAGAAGTGATTGTAAGAAACAGGGAAATTTTTATAAAGCAACATTTTGCTGCAGACAACATGTCATCACATAACTGATCAAAAATGTGGAGAATGCAAGATTCCATTTTGCTCTAAAAAAATTATTATTATAAAAAGACATGTAATTTGGTAAGGCAAAATACTGCCTTAAAGATTCTCTTTGAGCATGGTGCCTTCTACCTAGATAATAAAATTATTCAAGATTCCTTGAAAGATATAACAAGATTTGATGACTCTTTTGATTCTAAAAAATAGGCTAGGCAGAAAATGGGAAAATATATTTTTGTAATATACTTAGCCTCTCAGACTCAGTTTCCTCATCTGTAAAATAAAAAAGGAGGGCATAATGGATCTCTCTCTTTCTGCATGATTTTACAAGGTATGATTTTAACAGGTATTCTAGATGTAGGAAAATGAACAGTAAGCGTATTTTTATATGTGTATATATAATAAAAATTAACATGTAAATCAATAAAACACTGCTACTATATGTTGATAATTGTCTGCTTTACACTTTTAAAAAATTTAATCTCTGGCATAGTCTATAAATTCAATTTAGTTCCTGTTCATAAAGGACTTATCAACAAAGCTGAAAAATGACCCATTCTCTGCCTACACATAGGCTGTGGCTCAAGAGCAACATGTGTGTATGTATACACATATGTACATATGAGAGAAAAAGGGAACTTTCTAAGAAGGATGTGTAGATAATGTCATGGGCACCAGGCATTCGGATGACAAGAATCAATGCCTGTTTAATCCTGTGTGATTTATTGATTTCCTTCCCAAAGCAAAACCAAAGAGGGAAAGGGATGCTCTTACTCTCTGGCTTCTGCTCCCAACTTTACAGCTTACCTTTGAAGATACTGTTGCAGCCAAAAGGTGGTCAGGAAGGAGCTGGGGCACAACTTTCCCAGGAGTGGCTGCCCAGCTACAGTGTTTAAAGATCAATTCATGGGGCAGCTGGGTAGCTCAGTGGATTGAGAGCCAGGCCTAGAGACAGGAGGTCCTGGGTTCAAATCTGGCTTCACACAATTCTCAGCTCTGTGACCCTGGGCAAGTCACTTAACCTCCATTGCCCATCCTTACCACTCTTCTGCCTTGGAGCCAATACTGACTCCAAGAAGGAAGGTAAGGGTTTTTATTTTTAAAAAGTAAAAATAAAAATAAATAAAAAATAAAGGTCAATTCAACTTCTGACTGCCCTGATGGACCCAGACTGTACACAGCCCAGGTAGGGAGCTCTCACATTTTAAGAAAGAGGCTGCATGCAAGAATTTAGGGGAATAAGCGTGAGTGCGGTAGTATTGGAGACAAGCCCAATGACTGGCTATTTTAGCAAGTGGCCTGTCTTTCTGACTTTTGATTGATTTGATTGATCACATATCCCTTCTGGGTAAGACCACGGTCTGTGGTGAGGCTATTGCCATTGTCCCCAAAGTGTCCCCTCGCAGACCTCACTTTGGAGACCAATAGTCTAAGAGAATTGTCTGGACACTTAGAAACAAAACCAGACTGTGAACTCCTTGAGAACAAGGATTGTTATTGTTATTTTTCTTGGTTGTCTCAGTGCCAAGCAGAATGCTTTGCTTATAGTAGAAACTTCATAAATAATAGTTGAACAACTTGAGCCACCGGTTTCAGAGAGTGAACTTGAACCCAAGTCCTTATGACTCCCAGTCCAGCTCTTTTTTAATTCACTCCACCCGACTTCCTTTTAACTGCCTAGGCAGATTTAACAATAGCTTTAAAAATTCCTTATTCCATAAAGGAAACCTACTGACAGCTCAGTGTGAAGTCATTTTCCATGTTTAAAGTAATTGAATTTTAGACAGTACTGTTAGTGTGGCAGCTTCACGGGGCAAAATCAGAGGCAAACTAATGGATTCACAAGTCAGCCTAATGGAGCAATTCTTTTCCAAATTGCACATACATTTCTGTACTTTCCTACCACTTACAGTTTCATACATCAGAATGGCTTATGGCAGGTTCTTGCCATTCCTAATCTTTTTCTAACAGGATTTCTGTATTTTGATGAGCCTTTTCCAATCTGGAATTCTACAATATTGTTGCTCACAGATCTTGGAACAAGAGCCTCCTCTTTGTCAGGCCAACAATCTAACCTTTTGTTTTATTCACCCGTCTTCCTTTTGGACACAGTAGAATTTCCGTAGGAGACAGTTCGGCTTGGTGATCGAGAATCGGCCTCAAAATCATAAAAATCTGGTTCAGGACCCACCTTTGGCACACACTCGATCAGTTCCTAGCTTTGTGACCCTGAGCAAGTCAATGAGCCATTCAGTTCTCTCAGGCAATTCCCTAAGACTATAAACTGCCCAGAAGGTGACCGTCCTCTGATGAGAATGTCCTTCCTCAGGAGCTCTCGCTCTATTATTAAATATAGATGTGGGCAGTAAACAAACAGCGAGACAAATAGATAGAAAGGGAGATCTTTGCCAAAAAAAAAGAAGAAAAGACTTCTTAAAGTCAGAAAATAAGTTATGGAAAGCTCTAATCAAGTCTGTGTGACTCTGGGCTAGTTACTTCTCTAGCTTTCACTCAAATCATTTGTAAAATGAGGACATTTTCTCCAAGATTCACCTACAGTAAAATTTCATTCATATGGGCTAATCAGAAGGCCATTCTGAATTAGAGAAGAAATGGATTATGGATATATCATTATATATGTATATATAATTTTATTACCTTAAAGCAAGATGACCTTTGGAACAGGGTTAATAAAGTTTGTTATTATTCAATCATTTTCAATTGTGTCTGTCTCTTTAAGACCCTATTTGGGGTTTTCTTGGTAAAGAAACTAGAGCAGTTTGCCATTTCCTTTTGAACATCATTTTATAAATGAAGAAACTAAAGCAAGCAAGGTTAAGTGACTTGCCCAGGGTCACACAGCTAGGAACTGTTCGAGGTCTCCCTGATTCCAGACCCAGCACTCTTATCCACTGCCTCCCTGAACAGTCCCTAACAAAGTTTAACCAGTAGCCAATAAATTAGGAATTTTAAAAATATTTGTAATTAGCATGAAAATTATTTGTAATGGGTTCATTTTAAGATGCTTGAAGGTGCTTGAACAGTTCATTCTTTTGAATTTGAAACATACTCCCCACAATCCTGTTTACTTTCGTACTTTGTTTAGCAATAAACTCCACAATCTTTCTTCTGTAAACTTTTGTCTGGGCAGCCAAGTGGCACAATGAATAGAACACTAGGTTTGAAGTCAGGATGTCTTGAATTCAAAGCTGACCTCAGATACTTCTGAACTGTGTGAGCCTGGCCAAGTCTCTTAACCCTGTTTGCCTAGCCTTTGCCATTCCGTTTTAGAGTTATTACTAAAACAGAAAGGAAAAGTTTAAGAGGAAAGAAAAAACAACCAAATTTCTGCCTGGTTGTAGGGGCATTGTGATCCTTTGTGGCGTCTCTTCAAGTTTTTCTCAAGGAACTCTTTATATGTACACAAATAAACAATTTAAACTAGGATTGAACAAATACTAAGAGGAAGCAAATCAGTAACCAGGGAATAGTATAGTGAAAAGCCCAGCTTCTGGAGTAGACAGGAGTCTTTATCTCATCTCTGAGGCAGATTACATGTAGTATGACCTTGGATAAGTCACTTAATATTAATGGGTCTCAATTTCCTAATTTGTAAAATGATGAATTGGATTAGAGCAGTGGTTCCCAAACTTTTTTGGCCTACTGCCCCCTTTTCAGAAAAAAATATTACTTATCCCCCTGGAAATTATTATTTTTTAAATTTTAATAGCAATTAATAGGAAAGATAAATGCACCTGTGGCCATCACCGCCCTCCTGGATCGCTGCAGCGCCCACTTTGGGAATCACTGGATTAGATCATGGATCATGAACCATTTTTCTGCCTCGGACCTTTTGGGTAGAGTCATTAGACCCCTCTGCTATAGCTTATGGAATGATTTTTATATCCCTCAAAAAATCTACATAGGATTAGAAATGAAACCAATTATATTGAAGTAAAGATGTGATTTTTCTCCTTTTGAGTTCATGGACTGCCTGAAATCCACTAAGAACCCTTAAATTAGATCATTTCTAAAGTCCTTTAAGCTCTGGAGTTATGATAAGAAATTAGGTAAAATTTCTTAAAGTTGTCTTGCCTGTATATTTGATGGATGAATGGGAATTAGTTGTATTCAGTGAGAATGACTAATGAGCAAAAAAGCAAGGGCTCCGGGGTGTTTGACTAGTGCTATCAGACCCAGAGCGAAAGATTGAAGTCTGCGGAGAATAACATGGATTTTCTGAAGTATGTGATTGTATGTAAGCTCCTTGAGAGCAGGGACTGTCTTTTACCTTTCTCTGTATCCCCAGGGATTAGCACAGTAACCCGGTCAGGGTAGGGCTTAAGGAATGATAGTCGCCTGACTGTCTGATCTGTGATATGTACATTGTTAATCCTCTGTTCATAGCAACATCCTACAAGTATGCAAACTCCATGTACAGTTGGGTAAAATATAGGACAAGAATATCACCATTTTAAATACATATGTGTGCAAGGGCATGCATGTGAGAAGAGAGGAAGGCAGGGTTTCTGGGGAAGAGTCTGAGCCGAAGCTCTCACATTTACCTGTGAAAATCATCCTCCTCCCTACGGTGGAAGATATCGGATCCCTATAAGACAAAGAATCTGCCATGGTGCAGCCCTTCTCCTTCTAAGTCTTCCCCTTGGAAAATGTGAGAGAGACATTCATGGTTCTGTTTTCATATCTCCAGAACCAACTGCCATTTTCCTGGCTTCCTGACTCCTCTCTCTCCAAGTGGTTGCTAAGGAAATAGATTGTGCCATGCTTTCTAAAGGTCCTCCAAGATTCTAACACTGCCTTCTTGGATTTTTAAAGTCCCAGCAACCCCACATGGTGTCTGGCCAGGGATGGCAATAGAGTCAGTCTTCTTACTTGATAGAAGGTTAATAATGGACGAAGACCTTTGAGAGGGGGAAATGGAAGAGAGAGATGTTGAAGGGAGAAAACAGAAAGATGGTCTGCTTCCATGGTCCTATGTCCTCTCTGGGGAAATCACAATCTCTCCACATGTCCCCATCCAACCTGTCTCCGAGACTTCATAGCCATGGTTCCAGGTACCTGCTGCTGGACATCTTTGTCTTTCAGAAAGGTCAAACTCAACATGTCTAAAACCAGTGCCATTGTCACCAATATTGTCAGTGCCAAAACCAATAATAATAATATTATTATTATTATAAAAATTATTATAATCTTCTTTCTGATTTCCCAGCATCTAGCATATCATTTTCCTATTTCCCATGCTTGAAACTTTAAAGTAATTTGTAACTCTTCCCTCTCCCTTTTTCATTTTAAAGTAATTTGTAACTCTTCCCTCTTCCTTTATTTCCTCTTACAAATTTTAAAGTAATTTGTAACTCTTCCCTTCCTTTATCTCCACTTTCAATATACACTTGATTTGTCCAATCAGTTTTTTTAAACCCTTATCTTCTGTCTTAGAATAGTTACAAAGTTTTGGTTGCAAGGCAGAAGAGCAGTCCAGTGATGGGCAAACTATTCCCCACAGGCCCGCGGGGAATAGTTTGCTCATCACTGAACGAGGCAATTGAGGTTAAGTGACTTGCCCAGGGTCACACAGTTAGGAGGTGTCTGAGGCCAGGTTTGCACTTAGGAAAATGAGTCTCCCCGAGTCCAGACACAGAACTCAGTGGAGTGAGTTATTTAGCTGCCCTTTGTAAATAGCTTAACAGAAAATAAAAGAGCATTCTACTCTCATTTTTGCTCCACTTTTAAAACTAGATGTCATATTTTTACATCCTTATGGTCTCTGAGGAACTCTAGTGTGGACTCAAGGCCCACAGTTCTAGCAATATTGCACGGTTAGGTCAAAAGGAACCAAAGATGGAATATCAGAGTATGGGGAAAAATACTTGGTGAAAAGATCAGACTCAGAGCTTTTGCACTGAAAAAATCTTAGACATCATTGAATTTGACCCCTTCATTTTACAGATGAGAAAAAGTAACTTGCTTATAACCTGATAGCTAGTAAAATCTGAATAACAAGTCTTTCTGGGTTTTCTCAGTGATGGTTGAGTAAGAATCTTAAAAGAAGAGAACAGAACATACCTTCATCCTCTTGGCAGAAAGGCAGGGAACTCTAAGGGCTGAATGCTTTCTATATTGTCAAGTGACAGGTCATAGTGACAGGTCATGCTATTGATTGCTCCTGTTGAACTGCTTTCAATTCCCAGTAGACAGCAGGAGTATAAATATCTAGAAATAATAGTGACATAAAAATAAATTCCATTAATAAGAACTACTTTTTAGAGTGAATCTATTTTTTAAAAAATGAAGGAAGGAGCAGCTAGAGTGGGTCAGTAGATAAAGAACAAGGCTTAGAGCCAGAAGAATCCGATTTCAAATCTTCCGAGTTCAGATACTTCCCAACTATATGATGTTGGTCAAGTCACTTAATCCCCATTGTCTAGCCTTGCCCTTCTGTCTTAAAGTGGCTATTAAGACAAAAAGTAAGTTGTTTTTTTTTTAAAGATGATAAAGAAATGGCTCTCTAAAAGATCTAAAAGGAGAAATAACCAAGTTTTTAATTTCATGCCCACAATTTTATTTTATGTTGCGTAGATATTTTCTTCTGTCACTATCAAAGTTTCCTGAAAGTTGTCATTAGGAAGTGTGATATTGGAAATTTGGGAGTCCTTGAACTAATTTTGAAGTCTCCTAAACTTCCTGTGGAGGACTTCAAACTACATTTCCCATGATTCCTTGCTTGCAATCACGTAGGCAGGAAGAGTAATAACATAGAGAAATGTATAAAGACTGAGGACGGGATAGATACTTGTTCTTTTTTCTGGGCTGTGGAGCAGGAGCCAGGATGGGAGGAGCAGGTAAATGGTGGGTCCCTTTAAAATAACTCAACAGGCATGTGGCTTCATTTTCCTAAATGGCTTTCAATAAATCCCTTAAAACCCTATTATTTTTAAATTTATCATTCTATATTAATCTTATTTGTTACAGAAGACACACACACAAAATGGGTTGGTCATGTTTCTAGAGGGAAGGATGAATGACAGACAAGTAATCCTCCATTGGATTCCCTTAAATATCGGAAGAATTTAAGAAAGGCCCTTAGGCAGGTTGAACACTGACAAATATATAAGAAGTCACAGATAAGAATTAAATAGGATGGATAAGGATCATTGGCTAATAAGCTTCAGTGTTAGGAAAAACTATATCAATCACATTAGAGATTCAGTGCAGCAGCATTAGCCATAGGACTTAGACCTAGACCTTCCTGACTTTGAGGACAGCTCTGATTCAGTATACCACTCTTTCTCAGGAGAAATTAATATTAGCGATTAGGCAGTTGGACTCTTAGTTCTCTGCTCCCTTCTGTACAATCTCTGCCCTCAAGAAGCTTATCTTCCATTGGGAGATGGTATGAGGGATACAACTTGTACTTAGATAAATATGTACAAGATAATTTTAGGATGTGGGAGGAGAGATCAGGAAAGGGCACTGTAGAAGGTACCATCTATGTCTTCCTTTGAAGAAGCTAGGGACTGTATAAAATAGAGCCTTCAGGCATAGAGGAGAGAGCCAATGAAAAGTGAGGGAGATGGGAAGAGGAAAGTCAGGTAAATGATCAACTAGCAGGCAAATTTGAATGGATCAGAGTATGTAAAGAAGAACAACAGGAAATTAAGCTAGAAAGGTTAACAAGGGACACAATATGGAGAGCAAGGATTTGGTACTTTTAATCTAGTGTTTTCAGACTTGATTTGGTAGATTTGTGAAGGATGGATAGGAGTCAAAGGGGAATGGAAACAGGGAGATTAATTAGGAAACTTGCCTTCTAGGAGAAAGGTCAAGAAGGGCTAAACTAAAGAGCACTGGGATTTTATAAAATGCTTATCATCACAGAACTTGCAGTTTATAAGGACAGTGCGGTGTGAGATATGAAGGGAAGGCCATTCAAGATGAAGGGAAATTAAGAAAAGCATCATTTGAGTTAGGCTTTAAAGCAGGGGTCGGCAACCTTTTTGGCCGTGAGAGATAGGAGAGATATCTACCATCATGGTCACTAAATGTTGTTTTTATATAGTGATTGTTAATGGCAATGGAGGGGGCACCATGGACAAATAATCCCAAATGGCAGATAATCCAATTAGGAAGACTCAATTATAGTAGGACCTCATTCTACATTGAAAATCATGCATAATAGTGGACTCCATTATTTAATTAAAATTTCTTATATAAAAATACCTAGATACTTTATGACTTTTCTTAGACTTAACAAAGCTACCGGTGTCACTATTCTTGTACTTTGGAGTCATTATTAATAATTAAATAACATTAATAAACAAAGAAAGCACTGCTCTGATCGACAGGACCTGTTATAAGCAAGAACTCTAGACAAAGACTGATGTGGAAGCTAATGCTTGGCACAAAACAATATAATGACGCACATGAACACTTCTAAGAAGTATAAAGAGCATGACTGGGCAAATTGCTGTAAGTATATTGCTTGGGAAAATGGAAGGAATTTAGCAGGTAGTTAAATTTTTTTTTTTTTGCATCATTTGCTGCCTTTATTTTTTTCAGTTGCCAATTGTGTATACTTGAATTCACACATGTTACATTCTAGGAAAATGAAGTGCTAGTGTGATAGTCATAATACATCTACTGTGTTCATAGTATATGCTAGACACTGGGATTTTATAAGACGCTTATCATCACAAAACTTGCAGTTTATAAGGACAGTGCAGTGTGAGATATGAAGGGAAGGCCATTCGAGATGAAGGGAAATTAAGAAAAGCATCATTTGAGTTAGGCTTTAAAGCAGGGGTCAGCAACCTTTTTGGCCGTGAGAGCCATAAATGCCACATTTTTTAAAATGTAATTTCGTGAAAGCCGTACAATGCTCACAGTGAGAGCTCCTGTAACAGCGCCTGAAAAAAACTTGACTTTATGGCTCCTGCAGAAAGAGCCATATCTGGCCCTCAAAAGAGCCAGATATGGCTCGAGAGCCATACGTT
>NC_058135.1:111381409-111408991 GCF_016433145.1 Gracilinanus agilis | reverse complement strand
TTTTTGGAAGCTATATTAACTCTTGACCAGCAATATTTTGGGGGAAAAGGGGAGAGATAAAAATATAGCTCAATGTTCCTATTGGAGATAGTCGAAGGAAGGACCACAAATCCAGCCTTAGTTATACTCTTGTTTCCCTTGTGTCTCCCTTAGGGAGAGATGGGGCAGATTCCAGAGACATCTATCCAGGCCACCCATAAGTTGCATGTCTATACATTTAGATAAGTCATGTATACATATCTATTTTACATATATGTAAGATTTACATGTCTATTGTCTGATTGATTAGTTGCTCAATTTTAAGGAACTTGTGACTCTTCTTCTTAACTTCCTAAACTTGCGCCTTGCTTCTGATAAGTTCCTTGAAGGCAAGGATTTTTTAATTTCCTGTCCTTTGTAAGATATTGTGTTTTTTTCCCCATAGTTGAGCAGTTGCTGAAAGGAAGGGCCAGAAAATAAGTTGTTTTTGATAGAAGAAAAAGAATAGAACCAATTTGTGAAGGACATAAGGTATTGCCACTCCCTTTTAGATGAAAATTTTAGTTGCTTAAAAGGGGCTGAAAATGAATTTCTCATCTGTTTTCATCTCTGTTAAAATCCTAATTATCCCTCAAGAAGAATTTTTAATAGCTCATAATGCTTTCCCAGATTTCCTTCCTCCCTAGGAAAACATGTTCTCTACTTCATATGAACTTTGAAAATACCTTGTTTCTACCTCTGTTATGATCTAATCTGTATCACAGTTATCTGTGTTAGCGTTTTATCTGTGCTGATAAATGTCAAGTTCCTTGAGATAGAGGCAATGTTTCATTCATTTTTCTATCTCCTAGTGCCCATGTGCCTTTCACATTGAAGATGCTTAATAAACCAATGTGACCAAAATTAGAAGGAAAGCAACAAACTGGGAAAAAATCTTTATAACCAAAAACTCTGACAAAGGTTTAATTACTCAAATATACAAGGAGCTAAATCAATTGTACAAAAAAGCAAGCCATTCCCCAATTGATAAATGGACAAGGGACATGAATAGGTAATTTTCAGATAAAGAAATTAAAACTATCAATAAGCACAAGAAAAAATGTTCTAAATCTCTTAGAATTAGAGAAATGCAAATCAAAACAACTCTGAGATACCACTTCACACTTAGCAGATTGGCTAATATGACAGCAAAGGAAAGTAATAAGTGTTTGAGGGGATGTGGCAAAACTGGGACATTGATGCATTGCTGATGGAGTTGTGAACTGATCCAACCATTCTGGATGGCAATTTGGAACTATGAAAGGGCTTTAAAAAACTGCCTGCCCTTTGACCCAGCCATACCACTGCTGGGTTTATACCCCAAAGAGATAATAAGGAAAAGGACTTGTACAAAAATATTTATAGCTTTACTCTTTGTAGTAGCAAAAAACTGGAAAACATGGGTATGCCCTTCAGTTGAGGAATGGCTAAACAAATTGTGGTATCTGTTGGTGATGGAAGACTATTGTGCTCAAAGGAATAATGAACTGGAGGAATTCCACGTGAACTGGAAAGACCTCCAGGAATTGATGCAGAGTGAAAGGAGCAGAGCCAGGAGAACATTGTACACAGAGACTGATACACTGTGATACAATTGAATGTAATGGACTTCTGTACTAGCGGCAATGTAATGACCCAGGGCAATTTAGAGGGACTTATGAGAAAGAAAACTAGCCACATTCAGAGAAAGATTTGTGGGAGGAGAAAAACAGAAGAAAAACAACTGTTTGAATACATGGGTTGATGCAGATATGATTTGGGATGTAAACTCTAAAGGACCATCCCAGTGCAACTATCAATAATATGGAAATGGGTCTTAAGCAATGATTCATGTAAAACCCAGTGGAATTGTGCATTGGCTACAGGGGGTTGGAAGGGAGAGAATGAATCATGTGACCATGGAAAAATATTCTAAATTAATTAAATAAAAAAATAAAAGCAAAAGAAGATGCTTAATAAATGTTGATTCAGTTCTTCATACCTGTTTATCCAAAAGCACATAGCACTGGACCAACCATGAAGTTATTGACAGCAAGAAAAGACCTGTCCATATAAAAATATTCATAAAAACACTATAAGTAATGGCAAAAAGTTGGAAATAGACTGTATGCCTAGTGATTGGGGAATGGGTAAGCAAATTGTGGCACACAAATGTATTGAGATCCTACTATGCATGAAGAAACAACAAAAATATTGGTTTGAAGGGATGCAGAATGAAAAAAGCAAAAGTAAAATGTGTACAATAGGGCAATGAAATAAATGCAGGCAACTTTGAATGGCAATAAAACTCAGATCCAAAACCAAGCATGGTGCTGATATTTACTCATTTAAAGCTCGCTTACTTTTTAAAAATTACCTATTTATTTACAGTTACAATTTATTTATCATTGCTGTTTATTACTATTATTGTGGCTGTTATTTTGGATGGGACTTGTGATTTCATTCCTGTGGGGAGAATTCCCATCGAGGTTCTTACTTTACCAATGCATACGAGAACCTTCTTTGAAATTTATTGCTTTAGGAAGTTACTTGGGCACTGAGTAAGATCACATATTTAGGACTGAAAAGGATTTGGGAGATCATCAAGTCCACTCCCTCCCATTTAATATATGGGGTATAAGTCTCAAAAAGGTTAAATGACTTGTCCAGGGTAACACAGTCAGTGTGTATCAGAGGACTTGAACCTAAGTTTTCTTAACTCTGAAGTCAGTTCTCTATACTATAGTAATAACTAGTATTTAAATAGTGCTTATTTTGTTCCAGGAACTATGCTTAGCACTTTGCAAATATCTTTTTTAGGGGTAGCTGGGTAGCTCAGTGGTTTGAGAGCTAGGCCTAGAGACGGAAGGTCCTAGGTTCAAATCTGGCCTCAGATACTTCCCAGTTGTGTGACCCTGGGCAAGTCACTTGACCCCCATTGTCTACCCTTACCACTCTTCTGCCTTGGAGCCAAGACATAGTATTGACCCCAAGACAGAAGGTAAGGGTTTAAAATAAAAATATGTATATATATATATTTTTTTTTTAAATTTTTACAGCAATGGAGTGATAGAAGTACTATTATTATGCCCATTTTATAAATTAGGAAAGTGAGGCAAACAGAGGTTACATGACTTGCCCATGAGTGTTTAAGGTTGGATTTGAACTCATGTTTTCTTCACCACAGTCCCAGCAGTCTTTCCATAGTGTTCTACAGCAAGCTAACTCTTCTTTCCTTTCTTTAACAAATAGCAACTTAGAATATGAGTGTGTGGACTTGTGGCCCCAGTATTTTCTTCACAGAAGCAGCTAGGTGGCGCAATGGAGATAGCCTATTCAACCTAGAGTTGACCCGGGTACAAATCCAGCCTCAGACACTTTCTCGCTGTGCGACCCTACAAGTAATTTAACTTCTTTTTACCTCACTTTCCTCATCTGTAAAGTGGGGATAATACTAGCACCTACCTCCCAGGGCTTTGTAAGGAGATATTTGCAGAGCATTTTACAAGCCTTAAAGAGCTTCAGAAGTGCTATTTTTTATTATTATTCTGTGCTTAACTGCTTTGTTGTTTTGAACTTTGTCGGGGATTTGATTGGGAGTCTTTAGGGTACTTTGTATGTTGTTTCGAAATGAGATTTGTCAGTGGAAAAATAAATGTTGAATTAATGATGTTTTTAAAACATCTACCATTGTTAAACTGTGTAGATGCTGGGCTATTTGTGAACTAATTCCTTTGTTAATGAAACAAAGGCAGCTATTTCTTTTAGATGAATTACATCTTCTTAATACGAAAGTACATCAAATATTCCGAGTGTGTAATACTAGCAGTGCTGTACAGAATATTTGATGAATCCGGGGAACTGAATAATTTGATTGTACTTTATTAAGAGTGATTTATTTTCCTTGGATGTCTAATTTTTTAGTGCTTGTAACACACATGTTAAACTAACTACTCTTCTAAAAGTGTATGCTCATAAATGATATCTTTGATCTGGACTCCTTGGCTCCAATAACTCCAACCCATCTTCCTATAGTCCCATTGCTCTTCCTAAAAACAAGTCTAGGGGACTCCATGGATGGAGAGCCAGGGGAGGTCCTGGGTTCAAATTTTATCTCAGACACTTCTTAGCTGTGTGACCCTGGGCAAGTCACTTTAACTCCAGTTGTCTAGCCCTTACTTCTCTTCTGCCTTAGAATATATATATATATATATATATAGCATGAGTAACAAAACAAAAGGTAAGGGTTTAAAAAAAAAAGATTGTCTGACCTTGTCACTCCCTGGCTCAAGAAAATTAAGTGGCTTCCTATTGCTTTGGAGAATAATATATACATTCCTCTGGGTTGCACTTAAAGCCCTTCACAGTCTGGCTCCAGGCTATCTTTTCAGGTTTACTGGGCTTTTTTCTCTTTTTATACTCTCTACTTCAAGGAAAACTGGACTTTTGTTCCCCCATTCATTTCATTCCATTTGCTATTTTTGTGTCTCTGTGTGAGCTCCTCCTCTCCCCTCCAGCCAGGAATGTACTTTTAAAAAAAAATTTTTAACCCTAATATCTTTTATATATATATATATCCCTCTATATTAATTTTTTATTTGTTACAGGGCTAGGCAACAGGAGTTAAGTGACTTGCCCAGGGTCACACAGCTGGGAAGTGTCTGAGGCCATATTTGAACCCAGGATCTCTTTTCTCTAGGTCTGGCTCTCAATCCACTGAGCCATCCAGCTGCCCTCCAGGACTGTACTCTTCAACTGCCCTGCTAAGAATCTCCCTAACTTCTTCAAAGCACAACCTCCTGGACGGAAGCTTCTCCCCTCGGTTGCTAGGGCTTAGTGGGGTATACTAGAAAAGAGCTAGCCTTGGTATCAGAAGGCCCAGGTTTGGCTGGTAGCTCCATGAAATGGAATTTTGTGTCCTTTCCTCTATGTTGAAATTATCCCAAAGAATCTGGCACATAGGTCATGTGGCATAAGGGAAGCCCATTGGGCTTGGAGATTTTGAAGATGAGGAAATGGAAGCCCAGAGAGAGAACTTGCTCAAGATCACATGGGTGGCAGAGCTGTGCTCATAATCTAGACAAAAGACCTGGGTTCAAATCTCCTTGCTGCTGCTCTATACCTATGGGACCTTAAGTAAGTAACAACTCAGTTATCTCCTTTCCTTATCTACAAAATGGAGGATATGAGAAGATGATCTTAACAGCATCTTTTCAGTTAATTCCATGATTGACTCTCTTCGGGGGAGGTTAAAACAAAGAACTCCAAATTGGCTGAATTTTCCTAGAATTTACCTCTCTGCTCTGGAGGACTGAATTTGAAAGAAGATGCTTAAATGGAGAGTGTCTCTCAGTCACCTTAGAGTCTCCTTTTGTTATGTAACCTTCTGTCGGGACCCCAGCCTCTGGCTACAATCTCGGTTCCAAACTTCAAAGTAATCCCTTTGTTGTCCTTCCTTTCCTTTCCTCCCTAGATGTACAGAAAGACTCCGTTTTGCAGTTCTGGGGACCATTCCCAGGATCACTTTATTGTGTGTCTTTCCCAATGGTGACAGCTCTGTGAGGTGCTTCTGATTATCATAACTACATTGTAGTATCATAACTACATTGGTGCTTCTGATTATTTTCAGGTTGGTGATCTCTAAGAGTCCTTTTAATTCTAAATCCATGATTGATCCTTACTCTCATCCTTTTTTTTTTTTTAAACTCTTACCTTCCATCTTGGAGTCAATACTGTGTATTGGCTCCAAGGCAAAAGAGCAGTAAGAGCTGGGCAATGGGGGTTAAATGACCTCCCCAGGATCACACAGCTGGGAAGTGTTTGAGGGCCACTCAGACTTTAGAACCCTTACCTACTGTGTATTAGCTCTGAGGCAGAAGAATGATAAGGGTTGGGCAATGGAGGTTAAGTGACTTGCCCAGGGTCACACAACTGGGAAGTGTCTGAGGGCAGATTTGAACCTAGGACCTCCCATCTCTAGGCCTGGCTCTCAATCCACTGAGCTACCCAGCTGCCCCCCACTCATGTTCTTTAAAAAAAAAAAAAAAAACAACCTTTTTTTTAACCCTTACTTTTTGTCTAGTAACAAGACAGAAGGGCAAGAGCTAGGCAAATGGGGTTAAGTGACTTGCCTAGGGTCACACAGCTAGGAAGTATGAGTTTAGATTTGAACCTAGGTCCTCCTGAGCTCTAGGTCTGGAACTCTATTCACCTAGCTGCCCCAGTTTCATGTTTTTTTGTTTTTGTTTTTGTTTGTCTGTTTTACTATACCACACTGCTTCCCTTAGGATTGCCCTTGAACATGCAGTATGGATTTGTTTTAGGATGTTCTTAGGAGGAAAAGTGTCCAAGGAGAGTCAGATAAAAGAATGACTCTGCAGGCAAGTGGATACCTGTCTGTTCTCAAGAGAAATCACCCAGGGGAGCCAAGTGCCTGACACAGGTCAGCTTTCACCCTTCTCTGCCTTTCATCTCTTTACTACCTAAGAGGCTGGGTGTGGGACACTGTGCCTCTTCCTGGAAAGATGACTTACGAGTGGCTCTAGACCAGGCTCTGGCATCCCCTCAGCACACTGATAGAAACAAAGGTAATAGTGTGTTTGTGCGTTTAAAAGTAGTTCTCAGACTTTCTTCTAGTAAGGCTGCCCAGACTTTGCTTGGAATCCTACACTGTGGGGACCCACGACAGGAACACAGGAAATGTTTATCAAATGTTTGTTGAATTCAAATCAACTCTGCCAGAAAGCTCTGGAGACACCCCCCAGGCCCAACTTGGAGAATTTTTAAATCATAGATGGAGCCTGGCTTAGTCAGGGAGAGTACTATCCACTTTAGAATCAGTAAGCTCAAGATTCAAATCTTGCCTCTGTCTCATATTAACTGCATTACCATGGGCAAGTCACAAATCATTAAGGCCCCAGAATGAGCAGCCTACATTAGGAAAGGAAGCTTCCACACTGGAAGTTCAATATTTGGATGAAATCACACATTGGGGATACCCTTACCCTCCCCACAAAAAAAACAAAAAAACAATTACAAGCTATTTGTTTTGAGAAATACTATGGTCAATTCCCAAATGTTATCATTAAGAATTCTTTCTATTATATGGAGGAAAAAATATACCCCCCCAAAAAAAAGTTTTAATTCTCATTTGCCTAATGAAATAACATATTTTCCTTTTCTCATTCTTTCATTCCCTTCTCTTATTTTTGCCTCTCCTTCCTCTTTCCTGAACCTGGCCTTATATTTCTTTCCTTTTTTCTCTTTTTTACCTTCCTTCCTTCCTTCCCTCACTTCCTCCCCCCTCCCTCCTCTCCATTCCTCCTCCTCCCTATCTTCCTCCCTCTCTCTCTTCCTCCCTCCCTCCCTCCCTCACTCCCTTCCTCCCCTTCTCTCTCTTCCTCCCTCCCTCCCTTCCTCTCTTCCTCCCTCTCTCTCTCTCTACTTCCCTCCCTCCCTCTCACCTTCTCTCTCCTCCTCCCCTTCTCTCCCTTTTAAAAGAGAGCCTATTTGACACCTTTATTTTCTTTCTAACTCACATCTTCTCTCACTATTAGGAGGCAGCATTAGTAAGACCAAAAGCTAGTGGGGTTTTCAAATGAGCCACATTCTTCTCATTCCTGCAGTGTCTAATTATTTAACTGGTTAGCATTTTTTCCACCAAGTGCTTCTCATGGTGAGGATGCTCTGTGCCTACACGGAGAGATCCCATCAATGGTCTATCTTGAACCCTCACTCTCTGCCCTACCAAGGAGTTACCCAATAGCAATGGCAGCAAGAGCAACAGCCAATTCTGAGCAACCCACAGGGCAGAGACAGGCCCACATTGTAATTGGAAATGTGCATTTCCTGCACTGCACCCCAGGGTGGACCATGCAGGAAGCTTTTGAAAGGTAAGAACTCTGCTTAGTTTTCTGAGGTGAGTTATATCTCTAGGATTTCCAACATAAAGCTAGCCCTGAGGACAGTAAAGTCCTTCAGCCTCCTGTACTATCTCTTCTGGGGTTTTGTGTCACTTAAGAGTCATAATTAATCAATCATCCAATCAAAAAGCTTTTATGGAGGGGGCAGCTAGGTGGTTCAGTAGTTAGAGTCAGGAGATAGGAGGTCTTGAGTTCTAATTTGGTCTCAAACATTTCCTAGCTGTGTGACCCTGAGCAAGTCACTTTACCCCTGTTGTCTAGCCTTTGCCACTCTTCTGCCTTGGAACTGATACACAGTATTAATTCTAAGATGAAAGATAAGAGTTAAAAAAAAAAAAAGCTTTTGTGAAGTGCTTATTGTGCACCAAAGTTTGAGCACTGGGCATTAAAAAAAATTGAAAGAGCCAATACAATCCCTGCCTTCAAGGAACTTACATTCTAGTTGGAAACTCAGCATGAAATAGAAAGTAGCCTTAGAAGAAAAATTTCTCCACTGGAGACAAAAGATAAAAGAAATGAGATAAAATTGGCTCTGTCTCCATAGAAGCAACTAGGTGGTTCGGTAGATAGAGTCCTGGCCCTGGAGTCAGGAGGATCCAGCCTCAAACACTTAATTTCAGTGGAAGCCTAGGGGGAAAAAAACAACCTATGCACAGTGTGGGTCATGTGGGACACACTGGAGACATGAAGAATCGTACACAACGACAACAAAGTTGGCTCACCTGGAGTGTGTCTGCTTTGGAGTAGGGAGGAGGTACCTACTCACTACCCAATGAGGTAGCCACCACTACTGCTTCCTCTCCCCCCCTGGTGAGTTGGTGTAGGACAAGAGGTGCTTCCAGAAGAGTGGTTGTCTTTCCTTGACATTTCCCATGCAAAGACTTGCATGGACTGATAGAGAGTGGAGTGAGCAGAGGAGGACAATAATTTATACTGTACACATTGTAAAATTTTGAAAGACTTGAGCTCTGATCAACCATGATTTTAAAGAACCTATGATGAAGAATGATATCTACCTCCACCGGAAAGTCACTAGACTGACTAAGAAGTAGAATGAGATAAACAAGACTTCATTTTTCTTGACTGTTCAAGTTTCAAGTTTTGACAGTTACAGAAGAGAAGGGGAAGGGGGGGAAATAAAATGTCTATTAATTAAAAAAATAAAAATTAAAAAACAAAGCCCAAGGAAATTCCTCACACCTTTTTTTCTGGAGATAATTATGATTTAAAACAAAAAGTATCAATAAAGTGTGTTCCAAAAAAATTTCCACCCTGGAACAAAGCTCCAATGTGCTCCCCTAGTGATGTCTCGGTTGTCAAACAAAAAAAAAGGGAGCCCAAGCCTTGGCCTCGAAAGTTTCTAATGTAGGCTATTGAACTTCCCTTTTTAAAAAGCCAATTGACTTCTGTAGTATACGTAGGGACTGGGTTTCTTTTGTTGTTTTCAATATACCACGTTACCTGAGCCAGTGTAGAATAATCCTCGGTTCACTCTACCCTACTCTTTGAGCTACTGTAGTAGTTATTTGAGAAGAGGTCTGGCCTCTGGGCTGAAAGTGACCTTATTTCAGCCCCTCCAGAGCTGCTGATCTCTTATGGTTCAGGAGGGCAGAAAAGGTTTTCTGAGGCTGCTGCTATCTCTCACTCGATCCCCTTTACGACACTCTTCCCCAGTGTACACTGGAATTTTTGGCAAGGGAAAGTCCACTGTGAGAGGTAATCATTGTCGTGTTCCCCCAGCTCATGTTTTCCCACGTAGAACATTGAAAACGCTCAGTCCCCTGGAAAATGCTCTAAAGAAGTTTGCCTGTATTCTGCTATTCTTCTCCACACAAAAGCAGCCAGTCCTCTGTTGAACATGCATGTTGTTTCTTCAGAGAGGGCATTTTCAGTTGGCAAGGAGCCACCCAGTCGAGCGAGATACATGAGAAAAACCTTGATCTGAAGGAGGGGGAAGGGACGGGCTCCAGTTTCTTTCTTATATTGCAGACACAGATGGGCATTGTTTTGAAAGATCTGAGCTCAAAGTGCCTGTCAGTTTGCATGTATTGAAATTATGAAAAGAAATGGTCCCACCGTTATAAAGCAGGATCCTGGACAGGCTGGGAGATGGATTAGGGAAGTATTTGGGACAATTCCCAAATACCCTAAATTAAGAACATGGACTCTCTGTGTGTGTGTGTGTGTGTGTGTGTGTGTGTGTGTGTGTGTGTGTGTGTGTAAACGAAGGTGATTTGAAGCATGGCCATGTGCACGTTTATCAGAAAGTAAAAGTTACCTTTCTTCTTTGGTCCCCATCTTGGATTTCATTGGTAGGGGATACTCCCACCAACAAGGACTACTCATCTAAACTCAGAGTCTAAAAGAGGTGCCTGGGCAGCTGAGAGTTTAAGTGACTTTCGGGGGGTCATCCAGCCAATAGGTGTCCGAGGGTAGAAGAAGGAGGCTCCAAAGTCTTCCCTTTGTCTATTCCAGTTCTTTCTTGGAAACCTTTCAACGTGACTTACTATCAAGAAAATTCAGGCAACGACATTACATTTCCGTGGATTCTGGGACTTTCTTCGTGAAGATCCTTAACATGAATTACTTTTTATCTTTATTGTTCCACATTGTTATAGCTGTCTTTGGCGGGGATGTGGGTGGGACTCAGACATTTTCATAGAAGAAAAAAGTGAGCCAGTATATAATGAAAGCAATATACCTTTATTTGGCATGTTTAAACTAACACAAGAGAAAACTTATGGCTTAAAATGAGACTACTAGGGATATGGGGATAGGGAATATATACCTGACATTGGAAGGGGAAGTTATATTCATTGGAGGGAGAAGAATACAACAGATCTTTGGAGGGGGGGTACTTCTTGGATTTAGCCATTTGAGAGGAGGCCAGGCATGATCTTCAGACCCCAGCAGGAAGAGGAAGGAAATGCATAATCCAAAGAATGGCACCTTTTAGGCTTAGTATCTAGGGGTATCTGGAAGTACATGCTTCAAGTATTGGCCCTCAGCGTCTCCTTCTGGTACCTTCCTCTTTTCATATAGATTTAGGCTCTTTTCTTTTTATCTTTTTAAGCTAGAGGCCTGGTAGTAGTATTGCTAAATCAAAGGGTTTATTGTTATCCGGTATGTCTGACTCTTTGTGACTCCATGGACTATAGTCATCCACGGGGTCTTCTTGGTAAAGATATTTGAGAAATTTACTATTTCCTTCTCCAGTGGACCCAATGGATCCTTTTGTCAGCAAATCAGAGATTAAGTGGCTTGCCTAAAGTCACAGAGCTAGGAAGTATCTGATGCTGGATTTGAAGTCAAGTCTTCCTGACTCCAGACCCAGTGCCCTAACCACTGAACTACATCTATCTCTTGGCATCAAGGGGCAGAAACAGTTTAGTGATTCTGAGAATATGATTCTTAACTGATTCCCAGAATGACTATACCAAATTCTCAGCTCTCAACAATGTGTATTATTGTTCTTGTTCTCCCACATTATTTCCAACAAGGTCATTTTCTTTTCTGGTTATTTTTGCCCATCTTATTGGTGTCTTCATTGTTTTCATTTGCATTTTTCTTGTTATTACTAATTTAGAGCATTTTCCCCATCAGGCTTGGATTGCATCTTTTGAAACAGCCTGTTCACATTTGTTGACCCTTTATCTATTGGGAAATGTGTTGTTTTTCAATTCAGCTCACACGCAGTTATTTGGCTTTTTTAGACATGTTCTGAAAGGGTTCGATGCTTTGTGAACACCAGCAGCCTGGTGATGTTCCCTTGGCCCAGATCTACTTCAACTGGAGATAAAAGTCGCACGTGTTTTCTCTCTTGACTGGGAAACAGTGGCTGACTTTCCCAGTTGTCATCTAGACCCTCTCTACGAACTGGCATCACGTCGCTGACATTTCAGCCGTGTCCGTGGAGGCAGAAAATTACTTTGATGTTGACACCAGGCGCAGGTCAGGAAATCTTTGAGGAGAAATGCGTAATCTGCAAGGAGGCTGTTGAGCTGTTGGTGAAGTGGCAGCTCCTTGATGATAGCTCTGACAAGATGGGTGCATTTTTTCATGAAAGAATGTGACATATTAAAATGGTTTTTACCACTTTAGGATGCCACGGTGTCAGACCATTCACCCTGATCCTGTCCTGCTCATGCTCATTACTGGCCCAGGTCTGCAAATTGCAGTGGCAAAATTTACTGTAGCACTGATTTAAAGTCCCTATTGCTGCAACAACTTTTAGAATTAATTCTTCCTTCTGCGTGGCAGTGCTTCTTATTCCCTTTTATTTGCAGCCTATTAGAGTTCCCAGACAATTCCCATCAGGTCTGGGGGTGGGAGACAAGCTCAGAAATATGATGTCAGAGCTGGATTACAGTGTGAAATGGGGAATAGAAGATGACAAGATTTGGGACAACTATGTAAACAATGAAAGCTTCTGTCAGTCTGATATTGAAAACGCCGAAGATGACATTCTTATTCTGTACTAATTATTGAAATATCTCACCCAAAAGCAGACAGTCTGCCACATTGAATAACATAAATCAAATTTTGTTGATCCATTTGTTGTCTTTTTTCAAGAAAAATATTACCTAAAATCTCTTACCAAAAGGATAAAATGAAATGATGATATGTAATGGAATTTTAACAAGTGTGGTTTTAAATATTTTCATTTTTTTTAAACACTTACCTTCTGTCTTGAAGCCAATACTGTGTATTGGCTCCAAGGCAGAAGAGTGGTAAGGGTAGGCAATGGGGGTCAAGTGACTTGCCCAGGGTCGCACAGCTGGGAAGTGTCTGAAGCCAGATTTGAACCTAGGACCTCCCATCTCTAGGCCTGGCTCTCAATCCACTGAGCTACCCAGCTGCCCCCATTTTCAGTTATTTTTACTCAAATAACTTACAGGTCTGCTACTTTCTATCTGTGTGGCCTTGGGCAAGTCATTTCTTTCTACAACCAGTTTCCTTGCCTGTCAAATAAAGAGGTTGCACCAAATGGCCAATAAGAACTCTCTTCTTGCCTTAAATCTATGGTTCTCTGAATCCCAAATGTTATGCTTGCAGTCCTTTTCAGTCTTTTTACATTTTGAGATGGGCACGTTATAAACTCAAGTCTCCCAAATCTGTGACCATTAGACTTTAAATTCTTCAGTTATTGGTCTACATCTAACAGACAATTAGGAATTTTTTGTACCTGGGGCAGCGCTTAACCAAGCTTTTGGCAAATGGCAACCTCAATTTAACATTTTAAGCTTGAGGGTAATGATATAAGATGGCGTATACCTTCTCTTCCCATTCTGTCCCCCACCAATATGATGTAATAAAATCAGTGAAGCGGATGGGGTAGTTCTTTTGCCTTGAGCTGGAGAGTAGAAACTTTGTGTGGACAATCGATGTCATCAAGAAAGGAAGTTAATGAATTCTGACCATATTGGCAATATTATTATAAATAGGCACTGCCAGCTCCTTGGAGTTTTGGGAGAGAGATTCAGTCCTTTACTAGCATCTTCCCAGGATCGAGTTTATCCCATCATTAAAACGAAGAAGGAGAGAGCTATTGCTAGGGCTTAGGGCATCTGTGGAAATTAGAGCATGGAGGAGAGAAGCAGGTGGTTGGTTGAGTTTGAGACTTCTATATCTATTATACTTGGACTCCTGGGGCTGGTAACATGTGTCTTGAAAGATTATGATGTCCCGAGACCGAATGGTTACGTTAGCCAATAGCACAGTTACAGTTCTTTGTCTTCTTTTTTTTTTTTTTCCTTTCTAGTAGAGCTTCAGGATAACACTGTGGGCAGGGGATGGATGGATAGTGGTGATGGGGCCTGGGTACATGGTTGCAGTAGAGAAAAAATACATACTAAATTCTATTGTTTCTACTCTGCTGAAGGGGCTTTTAGGACCCTCTAAATTCTGAGCCTTGAGGCAAAGTCTCATTTTAGTTATGACTCTGACATCTATTATTTCCTGGGCATCTCCCTCCAGTGCATTGTACTTTGAACACCACAGCCTGACTAAAATTTCACCTTTAAAGGCATTTCCATTGGCAAATGCAGAACAAATTCTATATACAGTATACTTATTTCAAAAATCCCTTGCTGAGAATTAATGGAAATATTGCAAGGTTTTGCCCCATCATGGAGCTAACCCTCTTATCAGTTATAAATTTCACTGTGATTTACTTGTTCTGGCCTCTTCACTAAATGTAACATCCATTTAGGACTCTGAAAATAAGATCTTTCTCTCTCTCTCTCTCTCTCTCTCTCTCTCTCTCTCTCTCTCTCTCTCTCTCTAGCTCTCACTCTTGTTATTCTTACTCCACCATTTATTTGTTTCTATAGAGCAAAAACATTTGCTTTTTATTCATTAGGGTCTTGTGCTACCAACACAGTAAAACTGTCAACAATGTCAATAAGAGCTGTGTTAAACTCTGGTACCCAGCTGTGGGCAGAAATACAGCATGCTGCTGGCATACTTATCTTTGATCCTTCTTTGTAGCCAATTGCTGGTTATTTCATTATTATTTAACATTTACTAATAGCCTTGTCAGCCCCTGGCCCTTCATTTCCTCTTCATCTCATGTCTCCCCCACATTCCTTTCTCTTGCTTTCCTTTTTGCTTTCTGACTCTGCTCCTACTCATTTCAAAAATTTGCTGACTTAACTCAACCCAACTGCAGGAGCTAAGGAATCAAGTTGATTTGTAATTAGGTCCTGCCTCTGATGCACACAAAGCTTTGGAAGCCAAGACAGGTCTCTTAATGTCCCAGGCAAATTAAAAAAAAATTTTTTTAAAGCTTTTTCATGAAATATTTCTCAATTACATTAAATATTTTTAATGTTCATTTTTTAAAAAATTTGAGTTACAAAATCTCTCCCTCCTTCTTGCCCCTTCCCTTCCCCTTGGAATAGCAAGCAAAATGATACATGTGATATCATGCAAATTAGCTATGTTGCAAAAGAAAACATACACACACAAGAAAATGAAGTGGAAAAAAAAAGTATTCTTCAACCTGCATTCAGAGTTCATCAGTTAGTTCTTTCTCTAGAGGTGAATATACTTTTCATCATAGTTCCTTTGGAAGTGTTTTAGATTCTTGTCTTGATCAGAGTAACTGAGTGTTTCATGGCCGATCATCATTACACTATTGCTCTTACTCTGTAGAACATACTCTTGGTTCTGTTCATGTCACTCTGCATCAGTTCATCAAAGAATTCTCAGATTTTTCTGAAACAATCCTGACCACCATTTCTTATAGCACAATGTATTCCATCACAACTTGCTCAGACATTCCACAACAGGCATGTTGTTGTTGTTATGGTAGTTGTTGTTGTTCAGTCATTTTTCATTTGTGTCTGATTCTTTGAAATCTCATTGGCAAAGTTACTGGAGCAGTTTTCCATTTCCTTCTCCAGATCATTTGACAGATAAGGAAACTGAGGCAAACAGGGTTAAAGGACTTAGGGTCACATAGCAAGAAAGTATCTGAAGTCAGGTTTGAACTCATGAAGATGAGTCTTCCTGGCTTCAGACCCAGCATTCTACACCGATTTGTCATCTAGCTGCCTACCAACTGCCAACTACCAACATCCCCTCAATTTTTAATTCTTTGCCAGGTGACTTCTAAAGACTACAAATTGCAAAAAAAGAACTCATCTGCATTGGTGGGGAGGGATTCCTCAATGAGAATTTCTTATACCACTGAAACACCTGGATTTTCTGATTTAAAAAAGGCAAGTATTATATTTGAATATTTTAACAGATTAAAGACCAGTCAGGTCTAATGGGCCAGGAGGACAGGCTTAAGTCACTGTGTTTTCAGTGAAAATCCTAAGGCTTCATGGAAGTCCTACAGTCCCCAATATCTCTTATTACTATAAGTTTGGATTAGAGGAATTCCAGGAATTTAGTTTGTTTCTGAATTGCTTCTTATTGTTTAGAGCTGTAGTATTCAAAGTGGAGGGTAAGGTGTGACCCTAAGGGAGCCATGGCTTGATCCCAAGGAGTGTTCCTTACACAGGACAATCCATCTCTTGACTCCATGTATTTTCATGAGCTGTCCCCAACTCCTAAATTTCTCTTTCCTAATCTCTGCTTCTTGGCTTCCCTGACTTCTTTAAAATCTCAGCTAAAGGGGCAGCTGGGTAGCTCAGTGGATTGAGAGCCAGGCCTAGAGACAGGAGGTCCTAGGTTCAGATCTGGCCTCAGACACTTCCCAGTTGTGTGACCCTGGGCAGGTCACTTGACCCCCATTGCCTACCCTTACCAATCTCCCACCTATAAGTCAATACACAGAGGTTAGGGGTTTAAAATTTAAAAAAAAAAAATCTCAGCTAAATTCTCACCTGCAAAGACTTTCCCAATTGGCTTTAATGCTAATATTGTCTCTCTGCTAATATCTCCAATTTATTCTGTTTGTATATAGTCCTTTTCATGTGGTCTCCTCTATTCAATCGTGAATTCCTTGAGAACGGGGATTGCTTTTTGCCTTTCTCTGTATCCTCAGTGCTTATCATAATACCTGCCACATAGTGCATGTTTAATAAATATTTGTTGACTTGGACTTCATCCCCCATAAGTGCCTTAGTTTTCCCAAACTTCCCTTTAATCTATCCCACACCTCCATGTTTGCATGGTCACGTTATTGTTTTATATTTGGCTGTAACTCCTCCCTCTTTCTCTTTTGTTCCTGGGAGCAGGCAGGTTAGTAACATTTTAGTTAGGTCTCTGTTAGTTTATTATTAATAAAATATTCATAAATACAAAATAAATAAATAAATAAATAAATGTTTGTTGACTTGATTTGATGATGGACCAATTGGAAGGGAAAGAATAAGGACTGCATTTCTATCCTCTCCTCTTCTGCAGAGCCATCTTAGGTTTTTTGGGTTTTTTTTTCCCAATATAACAGCATCTCCCAATTCAGACTCTACCCATCACATCACTTATAGATGTACTAGACATGGGGCCCTCAGGGTAGACCCAGACACCATCAGCAACAGGTATTCAGGCAAAATCTTAACCTTCTCAGAAACCATATCCTTATATCCTGCCTCCTATGACTTTGTGGAGTCTGTAGGTGCTCCTCTGCTCCAGGCTCTGACCTCCAGGGCAATTTCATGATGGACAGTCCCACATTCTCACTTTTGGTGGGAAAGAGTGAGTTACCTAGGATGGGCAAGCAGAGCTGCCATCACATTATCTCTCAAACGTTTTCCATCTTCCCTATTTCCATCAAGGGCACCAGTATTCTCTAGTCTCCTTTGGGATCACCATTTATATATATCACACCTCCTAAACCAGGGCTTTACCTTGGGCTTCTACTTTTTGGTGGCTTCATTATGGGTCTTATATCACTTATTCCTATTCACCTGACTCCCAGATGTCTATGTCTAGTCTTAATCTCTTTCCTTAACTCTTGCCCCACAATACTACTTATTGGACCTTTAAAACTTGTTATCCCATAGTCATCTCCAGTTTGACATGTTTCAAACAGAACTCATTACCTCCTCTCCCCCTCCCCAACACTTTCTTCTTCTTGAACTTCCTCCATTTATGTGAGGGCACTATCATCCTTCCAGTCTCCCAGGTTTGCAACCGTGGTACTATTTTTTTTTTTTTAATCCTTACCTTCTGCCTTAGAATCAATATCATGTGTTGATCCCAAGGCAGAAGAGTGGTAAAGGTTTAGACTATGGGAGTTAAGTGACTTGCCCAGGGTCACAAAGCTAGAAAGTGTCTGAGGCCAAATTTGAACCTGGGACTTCTCATCTCCAGGACTGGCTCTCAAACCATTGAGCTACCCAGGTGTCCACCTTGATACTATTCTTGACCCCTTATTCTCCCTCACCCCACATATCCAATCATTTGCTAAATTCTTTTCATTTCTCCTTCTACAACAGCTCTTTTTTCTTTGCTCAAACATCCACCTAGGACTTGAGGTCAGGTCCTCAACACCTCTCATCTGAAATGTTGAAGTTGCTTCCTAATTTTGATTATCTTTGCTTCAAGTCCAGCCTTTCTTTCCCGATCTAGCCACCAAGTATCTGCCATAGTGATTTTTAGAGAAAATGTCACTGTTCTGCTCAATAAATTCCATTGGTTCCCTATCAACTCTAAGAGAAAATCATTTATTTTCATTCCATTTGTGATTTTTATTTTTGTTTTTAATATTCATAATTGTTGATTATTAGTACAATAATACATTCTTATGACAAATAAGCAAATGTACATATATTCAGAGAATATGCTAATTTTTTTAACTGATGGGAATATGTAATTGAAAAAGTTTGGAGGCCATTATACTATTAGGTAAAATATAAACTCCTTTACCTTATATCTAAGACCCTTTATAATCTTACTCTAACTTACTTTTCCAGACAAAGTGGACTGTAATCTGCTTTATGTGATCATACATTCCAAATAAACTGGACCACTGGGTATTCTTAGGTCTTGTCCTGCTTTCTACATCTTCTGCACATTTTCGCAGGTGGTCCCTTCTTGTCTTAGACTCCTTCCTTTTTATCTCTGTCTACTAAAATCTATCTTTTCATTCAAGACCCAGCTCTGATGACACTTTCTGGGATCCTCTTAACTAAAACTTCTCTCTTTCTCTGTCTGTTAGAATAATGCTAGAATAATGCTTCTCAAACTTCTTGGTCTTAGACCTAACCTCTTGACATGAAATTATAGAATACCCTGAAGAGTTTTTGTTTAGGTGGAATAATACATATTGATGTTTACTAGATCTAAAACTAAAGCCAATAAAATTTAAAATTATTTTAATTTGCTTAAAAATAAATTCATCATGTTAACAGAAATGATTCATGTTATGAAAATTATTTTTAAAGAGAAAAAGTGAGAAGAGCATATTTTACATATTTTTGCATATTTCTTTAATATCTGGCTTAATAGAAGATAGCTGAATTCTCATATTGACTTCTGCATTCAGTCTGTTATGATATGTTGTTTTGGTTAAAGTCTATGAAGAAAATCCAGCCCCGAATAGATCTATTTTTGGAAAAGAGAAGCGTATTTAATAGGCAAATGCCTTAGTAATAATGGGAAAATGGTTTTACTCTGAGGACTCCCTGAAAGGATCTCAGGGACCTCCAAGGGGCCAAGGACCATACTTAAAGAGCTACTGTTTTAAAGCATTCTGTTTAGCTACTTTCATTGCCATCTATCACAGTTCTGCCTAGTATTGTAATTGCTTTATCACTAGATTTGGAATCAGACACCTGTGTTCTGGGCTGGTTCTGACTCAGGTCAATCCTTTGGTATTTTTGCCTTTGTTTTAGAATAAGGCCCTCTTAGGTCATTCAAGAGAAAACAAAAGGAGATTTACTTAGCCCTATCATAGAAAGGCTATCCAATAAAGATATTCCTTGAGGACACCCTGAATTCTGTTAGGTGAGCAAAGTTCCTTTTTCATGAGCTGCTGGTCAACCAAGTACCACAGTGCAGTTCCTTATGGTTGTTTTGTATTCACATGATCAGGAAGAGATTTTAATAGCCTGAGCCTTTAGAATCCTAAACATATCAAGTCTCAGAGATGCTAAACCCTTCCCTTCTTAAAACAGATTTGCAGTAAGGGCTCAGCAAGGAGGGATTAACAGATCAAATTAGAACCCCCAGACCTCCCATTTCTAGACCTGGCACTTTATCCACCATGCTACCTAGCTGCCCCTCTTTAATACCATTTAAGAAATAATTAGACTAACTCCTTGGCCTTGTTGATTGGGAATATTCCTCCCATTAGGTGTTACCTGTATTTTCTGGGACACATTATTTCCCTTCTCTCTGGTCTGAAATTTTCTCATCCAGAAAAACGAGGGAATTGGGCTCTATGATCTCTACAGTTCTTTCAGTGCAAGATACTATGAAGCCTTGAAGAATGAGATTAGGTTAGTAAAAGTTCCCAAGGGGGCATCCAAGAATTACTTTTGTGCTGTTCTTAAGGGGCTAGAGGCTTACTTCATAGGATTCTGAAAATTTTGGTGTTCCAGAAGCCTCCCTTTTTAAGAGATTCAGAATGACCTGAGGAATAGCTGCATGGCTAAATTTAGATATTTAGACATTTAAAGATGCTGTTCATGGCTATATCAAGCAACCAATAAAGAATATCTCTAAGAGCTTTATTTACCCAGGGAGTCAACTGCATTAAATTCTTCAGATTTAGATACTAAATTTAAAGGGGAGCCCTAAAAAGAAGGATGTCCCTTCCCCTTTAGAGATATCTTTCCTTCAGAATTGACAGTATAAAAGGACACTTTCCATATTTTTTCATCATGTGGCCAGGATACAAAATTACAGATTTGATTTTTGATACCTATAATAAATAGGGAATGCTAGAATAGTAGTACAGTGCAGTGAAAATCACCCTAGATTTGGAGCAAGAGGATTTGAGTTCAAATCATGACTAAATCACCTAATTTCTCTAACACTCATTTCCACAACTATAAATTGAGGCATTTAGACTTGATTTTTTTTTAAATTTAGATTTTAATTGCTATTTTTTGTTTTTATATCACTTTTATTTTCCAATATCAGCCTTCCTCTTCTGAGAAAGTTACTCTTATAAAAAAGATTTTAAAAGAGGGGAAAAAACAGTTCAGCAAAATTAATCAATATATCTAGTCCAATATTATATATACCATGCCTTATCCATTTTCATCACTTGGCAAAGACAAGAGAGAATTGCATTTTCACATCTCATCTTTGAAGCCTGTTTTTATATCACAAAGCTTGGATTTTGTTGTTCCCATTTATATTATTATCGTTAAGGCATGAGGTTTCCCTGTTTCTTTGTTTTCACATTCCTTTGCAACAGTTTCATGTAATTCTTCCTATGCTTCTCTGTATTCTTTATAGTCATCATTTCATTCATGGATGACAATTTAGTTAACCATTCCCCAATAGATAAGCATCTATTTTGTTTTTAGTTCCTTGCTACTATTTTTTTTAAAAATCTCATCATAAATATTTTGATTTGTACTGGACCTTTCTTTTTGCTATTGACCTTGGTATCTATGCTTCACCTGGGGTCAATATCTATCCACTGATGAACTTGATAATCTACAAGATCCCTTCTGAATTTAGTTTTTATGATCTTTGGCCTTAAGATTCTGCCATTCTGATACTCAATATGCTGACACTTTTCCTTCTCCCCATTTCCTCCCCAACTCCCAAGAGGGGCATGTTGTATTTCATTTAGAAGTACTTGGAGACTACAGCAATATGCAGTGCATAAATAATAAATGGATCCAATAGAATTGAAATTGTCTTGGTCTCTGACTTTGGTTTACATTCTGAAGCAGACAAAAGAAATGTATGCAGAGATGTAAAAGCTATTTCAATAACAAGCTAGCTTGCTTCCTTGTTAAGGAGGATGTTGTTTTCCATTTTTAACAAAATATCATTCAGCTATTTCATTAGGCATTCTTTGAGTGTGGTAGAAATTAAAAGGGTTTCTGCTTAGGATCAGCCATTCCAGATTGGAGTACAAAACATGGGTGGAGAGTTACAAAAGAAAAGAATAAGGAATGAAGGATAGAAGAAAAAGAGATGAGAAGTCAAGGTAAGTGAGGCAAAAGAAAGGTAATACATAATTCAATCCATCAATCAGTAAGCATTTATTAAGTACTCACTGTGCCAAGTGTAATAGCACTAAGGACACAAAGAAATGCTCCCTGCCCTCAGAGAGCTCACACTATAATGGAGGAGACCAATTGCAAATAACTAGGAACACACATGTTTCTCTCTTTTTGTGAAGATAGATATATTGCTTATATGTGTCAAATGTGTAGACAGAGAAATAAATTGGAAAAGAGAAAGATGGATATAAACACACAAGTCAGAGAGACAGAGATACAGAGGCAGAAAAAAAAAGCAGAGAAGAAAAAGAGAGAAAGAAGACATAGAAGATAGTCTCAGATGGGGAAACACTAGCAACTGAGAGGGAGATAAGGAAAGGCTTCCTATAGAAGGTGAAATTTGAAATGAGCCTTGAGGAAATCCAGGGAAGCAAAAAGGTAGAGGTGCAGAAGGAAACAATTACAAATTTGAGGAACAGTGCAAAAACACAGAGATGGGAGGGAGAGTGGTATGTAGGAAAAACCACAAATAGTACAGAGTAGCTAGATCTCATGGGGTGTTGAGGGCAAATGGAAAGAGGGGCCAGCAAGGCGGCTCAGTGGATTGAGAGCCAGGTCCAGAGGTGTATGTTATTTAAAATTATTGGGGTTCCATTAGAGGTATTAAGCCTCAAGATATGTAGATATATGACAAACTTCCTGTGGACATGTGGGGGACTTTAAAACTACATTTTCCATGATGCAACAGGTTTCCTGTTTTGGACATAATGACATCTTCAACATAAAGCCTGGCTTTAAATATTGCGAAGCCAGGCTTGAGGGGTCTCTTTGGCTACATAGAGGTGATGGGGGAAGGTACGGACTGGTGGCATTTTTTGAAATAGTCAGGCATGGTCTTATATATTTTACCAGCATGGAACTGGTAATTAAAATATTATTTTTTTTCATAATATCAGCCTTTATCATTTTTAATCATTACAGGTGGGAGGTGTTGGGTTCAAATCTGTTCTCAAATACTTCCTAGCTGTGTGACTCTGGGCAAGTCACCTAACTCTCATTGCTTTGCCCTTACCACTCTTCTACTTTGGACCCAATATACAGTATTGATTCTAAGATGGAAGGTAAAAGTTTAAAAAAAAGAAGAAGAATGGAAAGATGTGAAGAGATCAGAGTATGAAGAATTTTACATGCCAGAGGACATTAAATTTGATCTGGCAGGTAATAGGGAATCACTGGAATTGCTTGATGAGTAATGCAGCTACATGGTTAGAAATCGCTTTGGTAACTGAGTGGAGGATAGATGGGAAGGGAGAGAGATTTGAGGCAATGTGACCATACACATACATGTCTCCCTTTTGTAACCCCCCAAATTTCCTTCATATTCCCTTATAGACTATTGACTCTAGTTACACTAGACCTCTCAGTCTATTCTATTCCTTATCTCTGTCTCTGTACTGACTCTCTATCCCTCATGCCTCTAGTGCAGAGTTGCCTTTACAATTCAGCTCAAGTACCACCTTCTGGAGGAGGCTTTTCCTCATGCTCCCAGCTGCTAATGCCACCCCCAATCACCTTCTATTTATTTTATACATAACTACATATTTTACATTGTCTCTCCTGAGAGAATACAGGATTCTTGAAGGAAGAACATATTTTCCTATTGTTTTTGTATCCCCTGATGCTTAGTGTGGAGGTAATGAAAAGTCAAAACATCCCACCATAGTTAAGGACGAGTCACAATAGCTTGGCATTACCCTGGTTTGTCACATCTAGATGGCAGCCTTTCAGGGGACCATCTCTGGCTTCCTTCTCCATTCTACTGTGGAATAAAGACCATCACACCTCAGAGTGAGACATGCCCCCCTCCAAATCCCCCAAATTCTCCATCAGCAATTGAAACTTAGATGGCTCTATCCTTCACCCTGAACTCCTCTTCCTTTGCCCATGTTTCTTCCTGTCCAGGGCCCTGGCTGCTTCCAGTTATGCCTAATGCCTTCTCTTCTGGGAAGTAAAATGAGCCTATAATAAATGTCTATTGCTTTTAGTCTTATTGGTCAATCTAACTGTTTTGTGAAAGCCTCTAAGTCCCCAAAGAGCTATAACAGGATGGTGGTTGGGAATTGCTCCTTTTGTGCCCTGAGGAAGCTGTAGGAGACACTGAGACCTGGAGAAAATCTCATGTACCAAGAAAATATATTTAAATATGATTAAATCTACAATGACTGACATTTCTGATACCAATGTAATTTAAAACATAGTACCACAAAAACAATATATTTTTTTTTCCTTCTTAGGAGGAGCTACTGTATAAAATTTGGACTCTCCAAACTATATTGGCTTGTATAATTATCTTGTTTACTTTTTTATTTTAAATCTTAGTTTAAAAAATGTTTTATTGATGTCCTTCATTTTCTCATCAGTGATTTCCTAATTCCACTCCCCATTTAACCCTCTCTTATAACAAAGACAGTTAAGTGAGAGCAAGAACATTCATTTTAATTACTCACACTTCAGCTAGTTTTCAGTAATGCTTTTGTTTGTGTTATTCTAGTAATATATACAGGGATTTTTTTTTTTTTTATTTGCCCTTGCTTACTTCTTTCTGAATCAGCTCAGAGAAATCCTCCTATATTTTCAGAATTCTTCATAGCCATCATTTCTTATGGAGAAATGCTTTCCATTGCATTCATGTACAACAATTTGTTCAGCAATTCCTCAATTGCTGCTCCCATTGGGAGTACATTTGGAGTTTTTTTTTTTGTTTGTTTTTTGTTTTTTGTTTTTTGCTACCACAAAAGAGCTGTTATTACCATTTTGTTATATGTGGGACCTTTCCTTCATTTTTTTATCTTTTTAGGGTATATGCCTAATAATGGGATTGCTGGGTAAAAGGGCATAATTAGTGTAGTGACTTTTCTCTCATATTTCCAATCTGATTTCCATAATAGTTGGACCAATTCAGAGCTACTTCAATGGTTCATTAGTGTACCTGCCTTTCCACATTGACTGTTTCCATTTTTTGTTATCTTTTCAAATTTGATATGAGGCAGAAATCTCAAACTTGTTTCTCTTGTTAATGAATAGGAATAATTTTATATGGTTGTAGATACTTTATAATTCTTCTTATGTAAACTGATTATATCTATTGCCCACTTATTTATTAGATGAAGGGTTCTTATATTTTTTAAACCCTTGCCTTCCATCCTAGAATCAATACTATGTATTGGTTCTAAGGCAGAAGAAGTGGTAAGGGCTAGGCAATGGGAGTTAAGTGACTTGCCCAGGGTCACACAGCTAGGAAGTATCTGAGGTCAGATTTGAACCCAGGACCTCTAGTCTCTGAGCCTGGCTCTCAATCCACTGAGCCACCCAGCTGCCTTCTAGAAAAGAGGTTCTTGAGCTTGTATATTTATATCAATTACATACCTTCCCAGTATACAATCATTGTAATGATGATTCCCTACTTACTTGGTTAATTTATTTACCCTTAGTACTTTCAGAACTATATTTTAATTGTACAAATTAAAGAAGTTTGGCATAGTCAATTAAGGTAATAATACCTGGTTTAACCTAGCTCTTTAGTTGTGTTTCAACCCATTCAGACAGTCACATGATATAATATTAAGATGACTGAAAAATCCCATTCCTTTTCTTTTTAAAATCAACCAAAGTGAACATAAATGGAGTGAAAATAGGAGGTTTCTAAAATATTTAAAATTGGAATTAAAAATTTGACCCAATAGGCCATATAGTTTTAAAATACATAAAAAGTAATTTTCCATTCCTTCTTTTCATAAAGATTTTTGTTCTTGAACTCTTGGTTAATATTTCCTTGTTTACTTGACAGAAACCAAAGGACATCCAAAAGAGGGGAATTAGAAGTTAACTTTGATATTTGTAAATTATAACTGTGTATTATTAATAAATGAGTTGATGAATAAGTAATGACAAGCAAGAAGAACAATGAATATTTGCTGATCAACAAAAGTGGATTAGGCAGTGGGCAGAAGAGTGTGATAGGTGCTTTACCAGATTTGCATTCTGAAAATTTTATCAGTGCAAAGGTATAATATGATCCAGAAAAAAAACAAGAAACATTTATAATTGTCTCAGAATTTCTACAAGTCTTTGCAGAAAAACAAAGGCAATCAAGGGTGGCTTTGCTTCTGACTCCTCTTTCTTATTGCATTTTTAATTAGTCTTCTATTTTATCATAGAAATAATAGGTACTTCAAGGTTGGAAAATTCCCATGGTTATTTGGGAAAATAACATTACATATATCAGAGGCTTCTTTGAAAATCTTCATTGCTTCTTTCCTTATTTAAAAGTGATACAGGGGGCAGCTGGGTAGCTCAGTGGATTGAGAGTCAGACCTAGAGACAGAAGGTCCTAGGTTCAAATCCTGCCTCAGACACTTCCCAGCTCTGTGACCCTGGGCAAGTCACTTGACCCCCATTGCCCACCCTTACCACTCTTCCACCTAGGAGCCAATACCACAAGAAGTTAAGGGTTTAAAAAAAAAAGTGATACTCATAGGTACTGTTAAATTCTCCTTCTTTGCTAAGGAAAGTTGACCATCAGGACTATTTTTTGGAGCGTGTTGGCTTTTGAAATACTTTCCCTTCCTAGACATCTGCCGCCTTCGGAGCTTTTTTTCAAAACACCTTTAATTTTAGTCCCTTTCCTAAAATCACAATTTTAAAATACCCTGGCTATTTATGGGAAGCATATGAGCATGGAGAGAAAAGGCTGGCTTGCTTTTGAGAAACAAGTAAGTTCTTTTTAATAATGCTTCTTAAAACAGAGGTCCTTGTTTTTAATTTCTGAAAAAAAGTTCTTTTTAAAAAATCATGGTTTTTGAAGAGTCTTTGCAATTAATTAATTTTCTAAGCTCTTTTAATAAAAAGTGCCTATCATGGAACACCACAGTCTCTGAAGAAATGAAATTGAAAATCACCCAGAGGGCAATGGAGACATGTGTGGTGAGGTTGTGCAGCCTTCAGTACATTATAAAGGATTATTAGAGAGACACTTTGCAAAAGATGAAGCAGCTAGATCCAGTTTAGACTCCATGGATTGAGCCCTGGACCCTGGGTTTGACCTCATCAAATGAGAGTTCTTCCCTGAGGGAAAGTCCAATTTCACTAGTCTCAGACTAACAAAAGACCTTATTTTGGGCTTGAGCGGGGATGATCATTCCCATCGGGGCCAAGCCCAAGCCCAGAGACTCTTTCAGCATATCAGCCTAGTAAACTGAAGGTCCTCAGAAGGAGGGTGTGATAAACTGGGAGAGGCTTCTGGAGACAAGAAAAGTCACTAGGCTTGGGCTTGGCCCTGAGGGGAATGCTCATCCCTCCCTGTTCAAGCTCAAAATAAGGTCTTTTGTTAGTCTGGAACTAGTGAAGTTGGACTTTCCCTCAGGGAAGAACTCTCATGTGACAAGGTCAAACCTGAGGCTTTCACCTTTAAGCTAAGTAAACTGGGGGTCATTAAATATTTCTAGGCTATGAGTTTGGGGTCTTCTAGATTCCATGCAACACAGATCAATGGAAGAGATATTTCTGACAGACCGGTGGAACTTTTGGAATTTATAATTCGAGAATCTACTGAACCTTTGTTAGGGTTCAAATGGGTGGCCACCAAAGGAGCACAGGAGACAATGCAATCAAAGCAGGAGAAAGCTTTATTACCAGTGCGCACTGGGGGAACTCAGCTAGAGAGTCCCAAGTGATGCATTCAGAGGAGGGAATTTATCTGTTTTGGGGGCTGGGAGACAGGTACAGGTGTCCTGGAGCTTGATAATAACAAAACATTCCTTGGTGGGAGTGTTGATACCTCCAGATACCATGGAAACCTTACTGTCAGGGGTTCGGGTTTAGGAGTTAGAGCTATTCTATTAAGGGAGTAGTGGTACTGTTCGGTAGAGCATGATGCTGTCAAGGTATGAGCCAAGTTATGAGCTATGAGTCTCTGGTAGCTACCCTGCTCAACAGAGCATAGTGTTGTCAAGCTATGTACTCTGAATCTCTATTTTTTTTGGTTACTACACCTAGTCCTGAGAAAGAAGGAAGGAAGG
>NC_058135.1:111335918-111381131 GCF_016433145.1 Gracilinanus agilis | reverse complement strand
GAAGGAAGGAAGGAAGGAAGGAAGGAAGGAAGGAAGGAAGGAAGGAAGGAAGGAAGGAAGGAAGGAAGGAAGGAAGGAAGGAAGGAAGGAAGAAGAGGAAAGAAGGAAGGAGAGAAAGAAAGGAGAGAGAGAGAAGGAAAGAAAGAAAGGAGGGAAGGAAGAAAGGAGAGAGAGAAGGAAGGAGGGAGGGAAGGAAGGAAAAAAGATGAACACTTTGTGCAAAATGGCAATTAAGTATAGTCTAGCAACTGTAAAATAAAGAAATTTCAGACAGGCTTCCTTTTAGGACTCTACAGTTACACTTGTACTTGGGTGTTATAGTGCTCCATGGAAACCCAGCAACAGCACCTAAATGTGGGAGGAATATATTCTCCTTCTGTTAAAGGGGATATCCTTTGGCAAATTAATGACAATTCAACATCCCTCCTGTAGAAATGAGGGCTGACATTGTAAATTTATGGTTTCTAATTATGATGATGATTTCATTTTGTTATTTTGAGGAGTTCCAAGGACTTGTGAAAGTAAATAGAGCTAGAATTTTATGTCAGGAATATTAACCCATTAAGAGTTGCATTAGAATGTATTTTAACATTTTAAAGTACTCATGGCTTATCTTTCATAGTTTTATTTGGAGTGGGTGGAGAGTGTATAGAAATGAATTTATAAAGTCTCTTTCAGTTTTTAAATTCTATGAACACATGACTTTATTCTAACTAAATATCAGAATATTGGGTCACATTAGATTGTGATCATATTAGATAATGATTAGCTAGAAGCCAGGGACTGTCTAGTGCCTCTTGTATTCCCAGAGCTTAGCATAGTGCCTGGTATATCGTCTGTGCTTAATAAATGTTGATTGGTTGATTGCTATCAGAAAATGATTATTTAATATGGAAATAGGTCTGGATCAATGACACATGTAAAACCCAGTGGAATTGCGTGTTGGCTATGGGAGGAGTTGGGAGGAGGGGAGGGAAAGAACATGAATCATGTAACCATGGAAAAACATTCTAAATTAATTAATTAGTTAATTAAACTTTAAAAAATTAATAAAGAAAATTATTATGATGATGAAATGAAGGATTTGGAATCCTATGTTATTGTTATTTTCAGACTAGTCAGTATCAGGATTTGTTGCTAGAACTAAAACAGCTGTGCAGCCTCTTCGTTCTCTTTAACAACCACTATGAAAGACCCCCAAAATAGTTTTTTATAACCAAGTCCTTGGCACTGTCAAATGATTCAGTATTAGAAATGGATATGGCTTTTTCAATAGAAAAAAGAGCATTAAAGAAAATGCATTGGCATCTTTTTATCCCCACGGTATGCTAAGGAGCACCAGGACTTTTCATATGAGTTGTAGCTGAAGCCTCTTTAATGTCTTGCTCACCATTCCCTCCTCAACCAACTCCGCTCCTGTCCCTAGATTTTCTGTTCATATCTCAAGAGCTTACCATAGTGCTTTGCACATAGTAAGTGCTTATTCATTATTTTATTTGCAGAAGAAGATTCAGAGATGCCAGTCACTGCCATTTTTTTAAACCCTTGTACTTCGGTGTATTGTCTCATAGGTGGAAGATTGGTAAGGGTGGGCAATGGGGGTCAAGTGACTTGCCCAGGGTCACACAGCCGGGAAGTGGCTGAGGCCGGGTTTGAACCTAGGACCTCCTGTCTCTAGGCCTGAATCTCACTCCACTGAGCTACCCAGCTGCCCCTCACTGCCATTTTTAAAAAGAAAGCTTGAAAGGGAATACCTGGGAGTGGGAAGCAGGGACTAGGGACGCATCCTAGGAGAGCCCTCAGCCTTCTTTTACTAGGACCAATACTAATACTCCCAGAACACAGTCGCTTCTCAGCTCCCTCACAGTATGTCCAAGACTTTAACATCTTCAAAATGGGACTGGAAAGGCACACAACCAGAGATGTCAGGCTAAGTGGTCTTTAGGCCAAGCAAGAAAGATTAGTCAATCTAAACAATCACCCCAGTGCAACTATCAACAATATAGAAATAGGTCTTGATCTATGACACACGTAAAAACCAGTGGAAATGTGTGTCAGCTATGAGGGGTTGGGGAGTGAAGGGGAGAGTAACAACATGAATCATGTAACCATGGAAAAATTTTCTAAAAATAAAAATTTTTTAAAATAAATAAAAAACACAACAAATATCTCAATAAAGCTAGTTATAAACCAAGAGTACCAAAAAAAAAAAAAAAAAAAAGATTAGTCAATGATGGTCTAGTATTTTTGGGTCCCAGTTTCAGGGAAGCTTAGACAACTCCAGAGTAGATAGACCTTACCATCCTCCCACCTTGCCACGCCCCAACCCCACTCCCCTCATTAGCTCTGGCTCTGTCATGACCATTTTTTTCTTTTATTTATGGGGAGTGGAAGAGCAGGATGGTCAGGGGAGGCTTACTGACTTCCTATCCTTGAGGCCACAAGCAGAGAGACACCAATATACTAGAAAAATTAGAAATGTATAGCCTAGAACAGTCTAAGGATAGAAGTTCCTAGCTCGAGTTCTTAACTTGAGGTTATGGTTGTTCATGGATAGATTGCAGGGGGTCCATAAACTTAGATGAGAAAGAATTGCATCTTATTTTTTACTAACATCCAACTGAAATTTAGTATATCATTCAATTACAAATGTAAGCAACGAAGCATTGTTCCCAGAAGGACTTCACCAGACTGCCAAAGGGACTTGACACAAAACAGTTGAGAAACAGAAGGTATGTGCTGTTGTTTAAAAAGCCTATGTTTGGTCACCGGGGATCTAGCTATTCTCATTCCATTAAGAAAAACATCTCACTTTATAAAGGGGTAGTGAAGTACAGGCAAGTCTTTGAATTTTGTTTAAAACATTAAAATCTTATTGTCTCTGTGACCTGTTCTCTTCCTCTTCTTCTTCTCCATACCTCCATTCTCTTGGGAATCTCATCAGTTTTCTTCAGTTCAATTACAATCCCCCCCCAAAAAACCCCAAACAAAAACTGTATATCCTGCCCTCATCTTTCTCCTGAGCTCCAGTCTTTTATCGGCCATTGCTGATGGACATCTCCATCTGGTTCTCAGACTCCGCATATTCAAATTAAGTCAAATCAAGTCAACAAGCATTTACAGTATTAACACAGACAGATCACATGACAATAAAAAGTTCCTCCAGGAATCTCTTCAACTATGTGAAATTATCTAATGATTGACTTCTGTGATTATGCACTTGTGAGTCTTTTACACAGAATAAGCATTAATTGTTGCCTTTCTCTTCTCTTAGCAGTAGCATTATAATATAACATTTATATATAACAGGAATACATGTATACCACAATGATAGCATATAGATAGAATGCTGGGCTTGGAATCAGGAAGATGTGACCCTGAAAAACTCACTTAACCTCTTTTTGCCTTATAAAATGAGGGGATTGGATTCAATGACCTCTAGGGTCCTTTCCAGCTTTATATGGATTATCTTCTGTCATATGTAAAGAAGACTACCAAAGTAGCAACAATAAGAATCTTTAATCAAGGCAAAGGATGTGTAATCTGGAACATAGAGCACTAAAGTACTGGAGTGCCCAAGAGAGGTTCTTGAGATAATTTAAATACATAGTACAGAAGAAAATGATGTTGGGTGAACTAGACAGTGAGACTTCAAAAGGGAGGGGTGTTTCGGAGGGGAAGCCATTGGGAGGGTTCCATATTTCTCCAAAATAGCCAAAGACTGGGGAGTGGTGACATCTGGTCAGAACTGCTTTTTTGGGAAGTTTCTGGTGCAACAATGGGGAGTTTCCAGAGATATCATAAGGCTTGCTCCAACCATTGGGTCAGTGAGGTCTGGTAGCTCCTTCTGACAACTGCATTCCACAAATGTATGCATATACATTTATGTGTATATCTGTGTCTATATCTATTTATTTCCATCTATCCCTTTTTATCTTATGATTCTACTGAAAGTAATCTTCACCCTCTCTTCTTTCTCCTGTCAAGGTCTGAAACTTCACTCCTCCCATTTTAAATTCCATCTCAGCCTCCTCCCTACCACACTAGCTTCTGGACATTTTGATTATCTTCCTATTCCAATTTCCTGACCTTACTCTCACTTCTTCCTTGCCTTCCACTGAATGGCTCCTGCTGAAGAACCTGAGTGCCAGTCCAAGAAGCTTTTCCACTGGTACTTACTTCATGGCAAGGGCTTAAGAATGCACAACTATAGAGCAGTGAGGTAGTCCAGTGGTTTGAGAGCCAGGCCTGGAGACAGGAGGTCCAGGTTTTAAAATCTGGCCTCAGATACTTCTTAGCTAGGTGACCCTGGGCAAATTATTTAACCTCCATCACCTAGCCTTTACTGCTCTTCTACCTAGAAACCAATACACAGTACTGATTCTTTTATTTTTACATTTAAAAAAGTATTTTATTTTCCCAATGACATAGTATTGATCCTAAGACAGAAGGTAATGGTTTGAAAAAAAAAAGAAATGCCTAACCATATGGTACTGAATGTTGCTGAATGGGATGCTCAGGGAAAATCTTCCATTTGGGCTTTTACTGTCATGGATTTTCCATATCTCCATTTTTCATAGCCATGACAGGGTTATGCATGTAGACCTAAGCAAGTGATTAAAGACAATTTTTATAGTATCTTTATGAATTTCCTTAGCTCTACCTAGAGTAAAGCTGTTGCTATAGAAACAATGTCAACAACTGAATGAAGGTTGAAGATGTTCACTGTTATAAATATAGAATTTTAGAGCTGGGAAGGAACCTGCAACCAATGTTGTAACTCAGTCTTTCTTTCCTTCCTTAAGCATGAGAGAGAAGTAATCTCAAGGGTAAACAAAAAGTCTAGACGATTCTCAGGTACATTGATGTTTTTTTTGTTTGGAATTCAAGACCCTCTCTAATCTGAAGCCACCCTACTTTTCCTGCCTTCTTTTATGTTACTCAACCCTTCCCCCACCCCTCCGAACCCACCCCAATATATACTCTCTTTTTCAGCCACAAGAGATTACTCTCTATGGTATGAGTATGTGCCAGCCTTTCCTAATTTCTTGTCTTTGTTCATGGTAGTCCCTATGCATGGAATGGTTTCCTTCCTCCTCTTCATCTCTTAAATTCCTACCCATTCATCCACCACCATAAAAGGAAATGATGGACTCTGAATGCAGATTGAAGAATACAATTTTTTACTTCATTTTCTCCATGAACTCTAGTATGAACTATATGTCTTCTTTTGCAAGTGATGAACATAGAATATGATTTTGTTTACATGTGTTATCATATAATACATATTGCCTGCTATCTTGGGGAGAGGGGCAGGGTGGACGGAGGATTACCAAGTATCAGAAAATGATTATTGAAAAATAATTATTGAATGATTAAATAGTAAAAATGATTATTTTTTAAATTCCTGCCTATTCTTAAAATCTAATTTAAATAAAGTCTTCTTCCATGAAGATTCCCCTGATTCCATTCTCACCTTTTGGTAATAATCTTCCTCTTAGTTCCTCACATATCATATTGTTATGCCTTTTTGATAATACATTTATCTAATATTATATAGAATAGTTATCTATGTTTGTATTTTATCTCCCACTACAAGAATCAGCTCCATGAGGATGAGGACTGTCTTAATAAAACTTTACATTCCCCTTCTTTCCCCTAGCATCTAGAATAGTATTCTATACTCAGTAGATGTTCAGTGAATGTTTATTTAATCTGTTTAATTTGTATATGAGATCAAGAGAGCTGTCCCCAGAGTCAAGAAACCAAGGTCCAAGACCTGCCTCTGATATAAACGATTTATGTTTGTTGAGCTAGTCTCTTCATTTTTCATAGTTCCAGAGTAATTCTTTAAGACTATCAGTTGTAAAGAAGGTGCCAACTTGCCTTGTCATAGGAATTTCATTGAGTACTCCATCATGTGGAAGAAATCACAAGTCTAATTTCTTTTAAGTAAAATTCTGAGACATTATTTTATCAGAGTCCATTTTTATATCCTTGATTTCTTCATCATTCATTTCCTCTTTAATTCTCTGTGAAATAGTTTCCACACCTTAATCACTACTACCTTGGAATGCTTTCTACCTTGTGAATTTGGACAAGTCACCTGCCTTTTCTGGGCCTCAGTTTCTGTATCTGAAAAAATGAAGTGCTGAACTTGACTTCAGAGGTCTTCTTACTCCAGTGGCAGAAAGGAAAAACTCTAAAATCTCCAGAGACCATCTAGTCAAATCCAATTTTTTCCTCTTAGTCCTCCTATATGACTTCTCTGCTGTATTTGATACTGTTGAGTACCTTAGAGCCCATCTCAGATGGGTCCTTCAAAAAGTCTTCTCTGATCTTTTCAATTCTTAGGGATCTCTTTCTCTGACTCCATCTGCCTCTGTCTCTCTTTGTCTCTCTCTACAGTTGACCTTATATTTATATGTGAATATGCTATGTCCCCTCAGGTTAATGTAAACCAAGGAATAGAGACAGAGATAGGGAATAGATCTGTGATTTCATTAGTATTTGGAAATTTCAAATAAGGAAACTTGTCTCTGTTGATGCAGGTCAACATATTATGTGCAACTCAATTCTTTAGGGAGCTATCTCCCGCACAGAGGAGGTCAAGTGATTTGCCTTTGGTGATACAACTAGTATGAGAATGGGATTTGAATCTAGATCTTCCTCACTTCAAGACCAGTTTTCTATACATTATTCCATGCCACCTCTATTTACTGTCTCACAATTAAATGAAAGATGCCAAGATAATGAGTATCCACTGAACTTATTCCTTGATGATTATTTTAAAAAAAGCATTTGATTTAACAGAACAAAATGCTGTCATAAGGTCTTTTATAACTAGGTGTTCCCTATCCTTAGGTAGCCCCCCTCATTGGCAGAGGCTGGTGCATTCATCAAGATCATTCAAGATTCCTTAGAAGATATAACAACAGAAAAATCCCCCATCAATAATTCACTGATAAGAAACATCAGGCAAAGCATAAAACCGGAGGTAATGCTTGCCAAAGATATCCATCACTGTGATGGAGAAGATCCAGCACTTAGGCTAGATTGAGCAAATTCCCTATGGATCATGGGGTCTTCCAGATGTCCTGTTTTAGGAGGACATTGCCTAAAGCCCTAGTTGCAAAGCCTTCCTGAATAGATCACTTAGAGTTTTATCTGTCCTTTCACACAGCAAAGACCAAGTGAGTAAAGAATGCCTTTCATTCAGGCTTCAACCTGTATTTGGATGGACAGGGTTAGAATCTTGGAACTATTTTTTAAAAAAGTTTTATTGGTGACTTTTGTCTTTATAAAACTGCCATTTCTACGATCTTCCCTTTCTATATCAAACTCTCCTCCTTTGTGGCAAAGAAAAACAATTAAAAAAATAGAAAAGCAAAGCTTTTGTTGTCCCACTCTAGTGAAAGCATAGGAATGAATTGATGAGATATTGGTAGATTATTGGTAAAGACCACATTTGATGATATATAAAAACATTATATCCTAATAGTTGCCCCATCTCTCTGCTATGAAAAGAAATCTTTTCTCTCACATTCAATCAGTCATCAGATCCTATCTCTTCTTTCTTTAAAATATCTCTCCATTAGGAATTCCATGTGAACTGGAATGACCTCCAGGAATTGATGCAGAGTGAAAGGAGCAGAACCAGGAGAAGGTTACACAGAGAAGGATACACTGTGGTACAATCGAACATAATGGACTTCTCTACTAGCAGCAATGCAAGAATCCAGAGCAAGGCTGAGGGACTTATGAGAAGGAAAACTAGCCACATTCAGAGGAATAACCGTGGGAGGAGAAAAACAGAAGAAAAACAACTGTTTGAACACATGGGCTGATGGGGATATTATTGGGGATGTAGACACTAAACGATAACTTTAGTCCAACTATCAATAATATGGAATTAGGTCTTAATCAATGATACATGTAAAACCCAGGGGAATTGTGCATCGGCTAAGGGGGGTTAAGAGGGTTTGGGGGAGAGGGAAAGAATATGAAACAGAAAGAATAGGGAAAATATTAAAAAAAATTTTTAAAAATAGATAAATAAAAATAAAATATCTCCATTTCCACTGCCACCTTCCCAGTGTAGACCCTCATAAATGGCCTTCTAGATTGGTACAATCAGCTTCCTAACTGATCTCCCTGCCATATCCAGAACTTCTCTTTCAATTTCAATTGTACATATCACTGCCCCATTCATAATACTAAAATAGTCAATACTTGTATCATTCAACTCCCCTGCTTAAGAAACCATGGTGATTCTCTATTTCTCATCTTAGGAAATCAAGATCCTTTTTTGATTTGTAAACTCTTACCTTCTGGCTTAAAATAAATTCTGCATTGGTTCCAAAGCAGAAGAGCTGTAAAGGCTAAGCAATGGGGCTAAGTAATTTGCCCAGGGTCACACAGTCAGGAAGTGTGTGAGGTCAGATTTGAACCCAGTACCTCCCATTTCTAGGCCAAGTCACCTAGTGGCCTCCAAAGTTCTTTTTTATTTTATTAAATTAATTTTATTTTTAGATCTAAATTCTCTCTCTTCTACCTTCTTTTTTTCCATTGCCCCTCCCCCAGTGATTCTTAGACTTTACTCCCCTCCATATATTCTAAAATCCAATAGCACTGGTATTCTTGAGGTTCCTTGCACAGGACACTCCATCTCCTGACTCCAGACATTTCCATTGGCAGTTTTCCATTCATAGAAAGCTCTGCCTCGTCATCTCTGTCTCTTGGCTTCCCTAGCTTTCTTCAAATCAGAGCTAAAATCCCGTCCTCTACGAGAAAATGTGATGGAGCCTTCTTAATGTTAGTGCATCCCCTCTGTGGATGGTCTCCAATTTATTCTGAATATCTTGTTTTTACATGTTGCCTCTCCCATTAGACTCTCAGCTTCTTGGGATCAGAAACTATTTTTGTCTTTCTTTATATCCCTACTGATTAACACAGAGCCTGGCACATAGGAGGTACTTAATAAATGCTATTGACTCGACTTGACCTGACTTGTCTCATTAACAGGTCTGTCCCTAGGCACTTGCTCTCTGGCAAAATATTAATGATTATTGTGAACGATATTAATAATAATGGCTTACATTTATATAGCTTTAGAGCTGACAAAAACACTTTTCTCACAGCTGTCCTTTGGGGCATGTACCACTATTAGTTCCACAGATGATAAAATGTAGGCTCAGATAGGTTAATTAGGTTACTAACAGTCACATGTCTGATAAGTATCAACTGGGAGGAGAATCTGGGCTTTCAATCTCTAAAACCAGCCCTCTTCTCTTCTTATCTCTTTCTACATATTCACTCTTGGTCATCTCATCAGTTCCCATGGATCCAATTATTATCTCTATGGAAACATATTCAGAATTTATCTCTTTCATCTAGAGTCTTATATCACTAAACTGGCTGTTGGACACCTCCAAATGGGTCTTGAAACTCAGAGTTTTTCCTCCCAAACTTGGTTTTCTTTCTAACAGTCCTTTTCTGTCAAGGCAGCACAATCTTTTTAGTCCCCCAGGTTTACAACCTCGGCCTCTTCTTTGACACCTCACTAGCCCTCCAAGTCCAATAGGTCATCAGATCTTGTGGTATAGAATTCTTCTTTGCTCTGCTTTCATGGCCATCATTCTTCAGTCAATCACTCCTTGCTTGGGAGCCATTGTGATAACCTCCTAGTTGGTATCTTGACCTTGTCTCTCCACTCTCCAATCCTTCCTCTTCCCTGCTCATTCCTAAAGGTCAGGACTGACCATGTCGATCTCTTGCTCCAATGGCTTTGGCGGTTCCCTTTTGCTAAGATGACATATCAACTCTTATTTGTTGGTTAAAGCTTTCCACAATCTGCTGCCAATTTATCTTTCCATACCTTCTGTCTGCCTCATACAAAGGCTTTGTTGAAATAGTCAAAGTTTTCTACTTGCTGTTCTTTGCATACTGCATTCCACCTCCTATCTCTGTGCCCTTTCAGAGGTTGTCCCCACCCCTGGAATGTCCTCCCTTCTGAGCCTGGCATTTTTGACTCTCTAGCTCTTGCCAGGCTTCAGCCCGAGTGCCACCTCCTAACGAAGCCCTTCCAGATCCTGCCAGTTGTTAGTGTTTTTCCTTTCCACAAAAGGGCATTGATTAAGTGCCAAGCAAGCACTATATTATGTGTTGGAGACACAATATAAAGAATAAAATAATACTTAAGTGCAGAGTCCTTAAGTTCAAATCAGGGAAACAAGAAACACATATGCAAGCATATACAGAGAATGTAGAAAGAGAACAAATACAAATAAATACAATGTAGTTGGATGTGAAGTCGTTTGACAAGGAACGTACAAGCAATTGAGCAATCAGCAAAGGCTTCATGTAGAAGGTGCTGACTGAACTGCATCTTGAAGGAAGAATGGGATTCTGGGAGGTAGAGGTGAGGAGAGAGTACATTCCAGGAAAGGGTAAGTGCAAAGACATGGAGGTGGGAGCTCAAGTGTCATTATGAGAAACATATGGAAGTTTCATGTGGTTGATCACAGAGGGAGAGTCATAACCTGTGAGGCTGGAAGCATATGTTTGGACCAGAGCATGTAGGGCTTTAAAACTCAGCAGAAAAATTTCTGTTTTAGCATAGGAACAACAGAAAGTCACTAAAATAATTGAAAAGGGGAGTGGTCAGATTTGTGGTTAAGAGAAATCATTTCACTAGTCGTATGTAGGATGGACTGGAGTGGTAAGAGATTTCAGGCAGAAAGACCAATTAAGGGAGTCTTGTAATAACCTAGGAAGGAGGTAATGAGCTCCTAGACTAAAGAAGTGGCTATATGAGTGGAGAGGAGGGGTCAGATACCAGGGATATCATGAAGGTAGCAACAGCAAGATATGTCAACCAATTAGAAACGGGGTGAGGTCACAAAATTAGGGGATGGAAGGATGCTAGTGCTGAGTACAAAAATAGGAAATTTTGGAAGAGGAGAGTAAGGGGAATATATAGTGATTTCAGTGGCAGACATGTCCATTTTGAGATATCTCTGGGTCATCCAGCTTGAAATATTCATTAAATAATTAGTAACATGGTATTGAGATAATATGGTATTTTTTTCTTAATCCTTACCTTCTGTTTTAGAATCAATACTTGGTATCAGTTCCAAGGCAGAAGAGTGGTAAGGGCTTGGCAATTACAGTTAAGTGACTTGTCCAGGGTCACATAACTAAGAAGTGTCTGAGGTCAAATTTGAACCCAGGACTTCCCATCTCCAGAGCTGGCTCTCTATCCACTGAGCCACCTAGCTGCCCTGGTATAATATGATATTGATGGTTAACATTCAAGTAGAAGATTTTTACATCAATGGTCTTGAGATGAAATAGAATGGTTGGAGAGGGAATTTATGTTTAATAGCTTCAATTTTCTCAGTAAACTAAGAACTGAGGTTCTCACTTGAGAGTGGGTGAAGAAGTATGGGAGTCCTGACGCAAAAAGACAGTTTAGAATAGCTTCTGTGGGACATGAAACAGAAATGGAAGAAAAGGACTGGTTTTTTTTTTTTTTTTTTTTTGTATTTTTTTTTTTTTTATTTTAAACCCTTAACTTCTGTGTATTGACTTTATAGGTGGAAGATTGGTAAGGGTAGGCAATGGGGGTCAAGTGACTTGCCCAGGGTCACACAGCTGGGAAGTGTCTGAGGCCGGATTTGAACCTAGGACCTCCCGTCTCTAGGCCTGGCTCTCAATCCACTGAGCTACCCAGCTGCCCCGAAAAGGACTGTTTTGATGAAATGAGTACACAGTGAGGATTGGATAACATGAATTTATAACATACCTAGTCAAGACAATTGTGAAACTTCCTTCAGCTTAGTTCAGCAGCTTGTGAATAGGAGTTGAGGAGGCGTATGGTTGGAGTGATCCAGAGTTTGGCAAGAGATGAGCAGAGATAGGACAAATGGTGTGTGTGTATGTGTGTGTGTATGAGTGTGTGTGTGTGTGTGTGTGTAGTGCAAGTTTAGAACACAACATAGAGTTAAAATGGCTAAGTAGAGTGTCAAGATTGGAAAGAGAGGAAAGTAATGTTAGAGTAGGGCTAATGGTCTTAAAAACTATTTAGGAATAGAAGCATTGAAGATCTAAATGAAGGGGACTAGATTTAGAAAGGATGAGGCATAGGGAAAGATATAATGATAGTAGAAGATGTTCAGATAGAGCAAGTCCAGAGTTTCTAAATAAGAAAGTGGAAGACTTGTGGGTAATGAGAAGATCCCATATGTGGCCAGCACTCTGTGTAGCTAGGTAGAAGAAGTAAATCTTGGGATTTAAGGAGAGTGAGGAATTAAGAGATTAGGGAATTTGAAAGATCATCAATGTAAATGTCAAAGCCCTCTACTAAAAGGGCAAGAGTTGGTGAGGAGAGGAAATGATAAGCTAGGTGCTAGACTCCTTGAGAAAGAAGACCTGAGAACCAAAAGAATTGCTACTATGATGTGGATTGAGGGGAAATTTTTGATTGAGTGGACTTCAAAAGAGGAGAGATTGTTGAGTGATATTGGTCTTTATTCCCAAGGCCTGTCTTGGATGTTTAATAAATGCTTATTGAATTAAAATTTATCTAATTCTTTCAATGTATCTATGTTGCCTAGATAACATTTACACTTGAAAAACCCCAAATCCTCACCTATGTCTTAGAATTGTTACTAAGTTTTGGTTTCAAGGCATAAAAGTGATAAGGACTAGGCAACTGGGGTTAAGTGACTTGTCTAGAGTCAAATAGCTAGGAAGTGTCTGAGGCCATATTTGAATTCAGGACCTCCCATCTCTAGGTTCAGCTTTTGATCCATTGAGCCATGTAGGTGCCCAAACATTTATATTTTAACAAGAACTTTCCATTAAATTTTAAGCTAAAAAGACATTAACCAAGAACTTTTGCATCCATGGCAAGTAACAGAATGGCACCTCAATTGAAGGGTAATTGATAGGATACCTCCCCATAGTGAGGAGATAAACCCTGAAGTGTCAGTATGAGGCTAGAGATACCATAGCAGGGTTTGAGATTTACCAGGGAAAATCTCACCATCTGGTAGCTTCTTTTGAAAGAATAAAAGTGTTTTCAATCTCCATTAAATTTAGCATCCTGGAGCAAAGTCTTGATTGTTCTTCCCTAAGTTAAAATTAAAGTAACTTAGTCCAAAAGAATAACTCAAATGTTGTTGGGAGGTTAATGGTGTAGATAGTTGGGGGGAAATGAGACTTTTTTGGCTACTCAAATCACATCACTGCTCTGCTGACTCATATTTGGCAGGTGTTTCATACATGTGTGACCCAAAGCAACTCACTTAACTACCTTGAGTGTGTTTCCAAATCTGGAAAATGAAGACTTTCATACTTGTATTATCCATTTCCCAGGGTTATCATGAGAAAACCATCTTGTAAACCCTAGAGCTCTATAGAAAAGTGAGGTATAGATTCAGAATTAGAGCTGAAAGGGACCTTGCAAATTATCTAATCCAAATTCTTATTCTATAGATGAAGACACTGAGTTTGGAGGCAGTCAAATGACTTGCCCAAGGTCATGAAGGACTTAAGTGGCAGAGTTAGGATTTGAATCCAGATCTAATTCCAGCAGTCTTTCCACAGAACCTTGCTACATTTTTATTGGATCCTTAAGTATATTATAAACTTGGGACAAGTGAGAATTCAAGATGGCCCTTTTTCTTCTTTGACACTGCCATCACTCTGGCCCAAGTCCTCTTCCCCTGACACCTGGATTGTTGCAATAGCCTGCTGGTGGATCTACACCTCACTCCAATCCATCCTCCTTTCAGCTCTCAAAGGGATTTTCCCAAAGCACACCTGTGATCATATCACTCCCCTACTCAATCAATTGCAAAGACTCCTTATGGTTTCCAGGATCAAATTCAAAATCCTCCATCTGACATTCAAAGTCCTTCAAAACTTAGCCCCTTCTTACCTTTTCAGTCTTCTTATATCTTACTTCCCGCCACTTACTCTGTAATCCAGGGGCCATTGGCCTCTACACTGTTCCATCGGCAAGATGCTTCATCTCTCCTCTCAGGGCATTTTTTTTCTGGTTGTCCCTCATGCCTGAAATGCTCTCCCTTCTCAACTCTACCTCTTGGCTTCTTTTACACCTCAGTTTAAACCCCATCTTCTACAAGAAGCCTTTCCCAATGCCTCTTAATTCTAGTGCCTTCTCTCTGTTAATTATTTCCTTGAGGACAGGAACTGTCTTTCCCTCCTTTTGTATCCTCAGCATTTAGCACAGTTTCCGGCACATAGAAAGTGCTTAAAAAATATTTATTAACTGATGGATGGCATTTCCCACTTCTTATTTCCCCGGATTGCCTACGCTTGGGCTAGGCATATAGCAGATATTTGATATACAAAAAGCATATGTATTGTCTGAATGACTAGAAGGGCTGATGGTATGTTGTTGGACGGGGAATTCAGTTCAGTATGGTTGCTTCTTCCAATTGCATCAGGCCAGACCTTAATGGGGACTATTCCAGAGCAGGACCAAATTTTAAGGCTTGGGGAATTCTGGGTCAGCCTTAAAACCACCTGCAGCTCTTTTGTCTGCATGAATGCCTCCCAGACAACATCTTCTCAGAATACATTAGCCTCTAACAAAGGCTGAGACCCTGAGCAACAGCCCCTTTCATGACCCCCTTGGGAGGTTTCTACAGTTATGTCATAATAGCAGTGGTCTTCAGCAGGCATCAGGCTATATTGTAATGACTACTTTTCAGGCAAAGAGATCCTTGTTTCCCAAGCAGGGTTATTCTTCTGACCTTCAAAAGCCCAGTATAAACACTGCATACACATTTTCTGTCCCTTGGCCATTTCCCCCCCTTCAGAGATAGGTATTCCAAATGCCTCATGCCAAGTGGAACTTTCTTCCATTTTGTTTGTTTGTTTATCTTTCTCCTCCTTGAATAATAATACTCTGACATTCACAATACTGGTTTGGTGACTTAGCATTCCATTTGTTGGCTGTAGCCAAGTGCTCCTTTTTTGTCTCCACAATTGTGGAGGATTTAGCTTAAGTAATCTTAGCGAGGGTCTCTAGGCCCCCACTAGAACCTGACTCTTCTAGTATGAGCCCTTGGAAGAGTAGATACTAGGCTCTAAGAAACTACCCATAATGCCCGTCCACATGTTGGCACATGCTTTTATAACAACAAGCACTCAATAACAAAATATTTCAGATGGAGGGGAGATAGCTGGGGGTACCAGTAAGAAATACTGAGTCCTTAATGCCATAATATAAAGAGCAGAAGAATTTATAATCTAAATTCTATGAGAAAGAAATGTATTTCGCCTAAAACAAGAAGAGCTTGAGAAAATCAGAATACATACATCTGCACATATTTAATATGTACAGGGGGGTGGGGCAGCTGGGTAGCTCAATGGATTGAGAGCCAGACCTAGAGACATGGGAGGTTCTAGGTTCAAATCTGACCTCAGACACTTCCCAGCTGTGTGACCCTGGGCAAGTCACTTGAACCCCTTTGCTGACCCTTACCATTCTTCTGCCTTGGAGCCAATCCACAGTATTGGCTCCAAGAAGGAAGGGAAGGGTTTAAAAAAAAAAATCTGTACTGTTTTCTCAGATGGAGAGGTAGTGTTGTATAATGGGTAGAGAGCTAGACTGGAAGACTTGGATTCAAATCCTGCCTCTGACTAGTTATTTACTAGTTATATGACTCTAGACAAGGATTCTAACCTCTCAGACTCTAGGAACTCTGAAGTTATAGATTTAGCCAGCAACTCTAAGCTATGATATGCTTGTGTGGATGGGGATCCCAAATCCACAAAATCGGGGTCCTTGATAGGATGATGTTTTCAAACTATGTGTATTTAGACTATTTCAAACTATTTAAAGCAGTGTTTCTAGCAGTGAGTATACTTACGGGAACTCCTCTGAGGTGAATGTTAGCAATCGTGACTCTAGTGAGCTACAGTGAAAAACTTTAGCAAAAAGAAAAAAAAATCAGGTCATCAAAATATAACATGATTGTCTTAGGAAGACAGCTGATACTTGGTGGAGAGGTAAGGGAAAACCAGTCAGTGGGCACCTGGTTTTGAGTAACTCTTTTTCTTTATTGCTCAGAGGATTCTGGGAACATGGTGGTATATGTTAAGAAGTAACTCTGGTATCAAAAACAAAAAGCATCAATAAATAAAAAAACAAACCAACGTGATTTAAGCATCATATATGTATCAGCTAATCTTTTCCAGCCAGCCCCAGCACATTACCATCTTCTTGTCTCATGTAATCGGGACAATTCCGTGACAAGCTTAAGCTACTCTAATAGTTCACCTCGGCTTTGACCTACATGGAATAAAGTTTTAAGGATGGCGAGAGAGTGATTAGGTTTTAATACCAGCTGATCCTTGGAATTGCTCAGACGTTGAGCCATGCATGGGGCTTGAAAGAACATCCAATTGCAAATCTACTGGGTTATAAATATCCTAGATGTTGACCTGTTTGTTCATAAATGTTTCATCATCGTTCAGACTCCGATGGGATTGGACTCCATATACTGCATCATGTAAGGTAGTGGGGAATACAACACAGTATAGGTTATCTTCAACTTAATGTTCTAATTTTAAAAAGTCATCTGCCTTTTTTTTTTTTCCATTTTAAAAAGTCCAATCAGCTCAGCTGTCCCTGTAGATTTGAGCTTCTTTTTTTTCTTCCAATTGTGAAGATTCTGGAGATCCTCTGGAATTTTCCAGATATTTTTGTTCATTTTGGCTCTCATGGCAGCAGTTGCGGCAATGGTTCAGGCTTGGGTGGCAGGGAGGGGCCAAGGGGTGGCTAACATTTTGTCAGTTCAAGGTTTCCAAGTGAAGACTCTTGATGCCATAAGATCACTTAGGAGCGTAACCCTGCACGTGAACATCATCACTCCGAAAGATCTGAGTGATAAGCTACGTGCATCAGATAATATGCATAGGAGACAGTAACTCTTCTTTTTTATGAGTATGTTTCAGAAGGGAATTTTTTTGCCAGTTATGGGCTCCTCTACTAAAAACTCTTGGAACCATTCATTCTGGATTCATTCCATGCCTCAGTGGTCAGCGATGACGATAAGTGCTATTGGCAACACGATTCTGAGAGTGAACAATCAAAACACTGTTTGTAGCTGTGGAGATGGTTTTCCAAGGACAATCAAAGTGTGATCAAATGGGCTAAAAAAAAATACTAATTGGGACAACAATAAAGTAAACAAAAGAACACTAAAATGAAGTTGACTAACTGAGGAACCATAATGGATAATCTTGGGTCCAGGGAAGAAAGCAGATCTCTCTCTTTCTGAGGCAGGGGGGTCTGGGTGGTGGAATATGGGTACAGAATATTATATACACTGTTAAATAGAGTCAGTGTTTCTGTTTGTTTTGCTTAACACACGTTTTGTTTGATGCAAGGAGGGACTCATTTGGACAAACTAGACTAGCTGAAGAGGCAAGGAATTCAGAAGGAAAGGTAAGAGGTATAATGGGCCAGTTGAGTCAAACCACAGTTACCACCCCCTCCTCAGACCTGGGGGGGAACCCCAATGAAGCAGTGTTCCCCAGATCATTGGCTCTGCTTCAAATCCTGCAGATCCTGCAGCTCTCATCTAGGGGTACAAGCTCTATGTACAGTGGACTCATCATCCTCACTACCATCAGTACCAACTACTGACCAGTTGCCATCAATGGGAAGACAAGCTCAGGTCCCCAGGAACAGCAATGCCCTCCAAGCACCCATCCTGCTTCTAGCCTAGCCCCCAAAGCCATCATCCAGGAGAGCAACCCCTATGAGGAAGGACCAACTATCTTTCACAAAGGCAGCCCTACTATGACCCACAGGGCGGATGAGCTGATCTGACAGAAACATCAAGGCAGCTGCAAGCCTGAGTCGAAAGTCTAACTTCCTCATTTTACAGACGGGAAAACTGTGGTCCAGGAAAGTTGAAGGACTTGCCCAAGTTCAAACAGCTGACAAATACCAGGGATTCAAACTGCAGTCCACTGGGTTCCAAGTCTCTTTCTCTGACCATTGTACCATATTGCCACCTATTTTGTTGTTTTGGTGTGTCTGATGTGTTCTGAGTTCCCAATAGCAAACTTAGAAGTTTACCTTTGGGGGCAACTAGGTAGCCCAGATAGAGGACCTGGATTCAGACACTACATAGCTGTGTGACCCCAAGCAAGTCATTTAACTTTAGCAATGGGGGTATTGCCTAGCCTTGACAGCTCTAGGGACTCAGAATTAATACTAATTCTCAGACACTTCCTTGCTGTGTGAGCCTGAGGAAGTCTTATAACCCCTACTGTCTAGCCCTTACTACACTTCTGTCTCAGAATTAATACTAATTCTCAGATACTTCCTAGTGGTGTGATCCTGCAAGTCATTTAACCCTGATTGCCTAGAGCTTACCACTCTTCTCTCTTAGAATTAATATAATTCTCAGACACTTCCTAGCTGTATGACCCTGGGCAAGTCACTTAACCCCCCTGCCTAGCCCTTACCGCTCTTCTGCCTTGGAACCAATACATAGTATTAATTCTGAGATGGAAAATAAGGTTGAAAAAGAAAAAAAAAGAATTGATACCAAGACAGAAGATAGGAATTTTTTTTTTTTAATCTGCCTTCGTCCCACAGGCCATTTGCAAGATCAACCACTGGCCTTCCTACATCTGCTTTTTTCCTGCTCTTCTTCTTCTTTGGAGACTCCTCCGTGTCAGACCACTCGCCTTTTCCTTTCCTTTCCGTTCTGTTTTGATTGATTCTTTCTTTCATTTGGTTGTTTAAGATACTGTCGTTTTAACGGTACTCTTTGCTCATCTTGCGGGTTCTTTGCACACAGCCTTGAGTTATATAGAGAAAAGTTCTGTAGAAATAAAATGAACACTTTAAAAGCAAACACAGTCTTTTAATGGAATGACCTGCTTTGATTATAAAGTGATTGGCTAAGACAGCCTAAGTGCTCAGTTGTGATCACTTACTGTCTATAACTTTAGAAAAATAAACTCTTATTAATATTTATGGGTCTGCTTCCATTTTCCAAAGGGCTTTGTTCGTTAACCTCACAACAGTAGGGCCAGGGAAGTGGGTGAGAAGGATAGTTAATGCGTATGCAAATGAGGGTAATGAATTCTCTCCCCCCCCCCCCCCCCCATTCCTCTTTTGTATTTCCATTGTACTTTTTCTTGAGTCTGGGCAACTGCACATCTCCAGGGGAGCTACTCCAGATTATGAAAAAGACTCTCCACTTTCCTGTCTCTCATTTTCCCAGACCTCAACAAAAATAAGAAGGAAATATTCTTCGGTGTGCTCCCAAATAAAGGCACGGATCAGCAAAATATAATCACGGCAAAGTGGAAGATTCAGAGGCATGTGTCATTGCCACAAGATGAGATGAGCAACTCCCTCTTCCTCTTAAGCCAGATATTTCTGCAGCCATCTCCGCTAACATTTGCAGTGACAGATGGAAACTTCTCACTACCTCTTGAGATAGGGGCAACCAAGAATCATAGGATTCAGAGCTCAGAATGACCTTTTTTTTTTTTTTTAAACCCCTACCTTCCTTCTTGGAGTCAATACCGTGTATTGGCTCCAAGGCAGAAGAGTGGTAAGGGTAGGCAATGGGGGTCAAGTGACTTGCCCAGGGTCACACAGCTAAGAAGTGTCTGAGGCCAGATTTGAACCTAGGACTTCCTGTCTCTAGGTCTGGCTCTCAATCCACTGAGCTACCCAGCTGCCCCCCCAGAATGACCTTTGAGATCATCTAATTTAATCCCTTCGTTTTTTGGATGAGGAAACAGAGGATGAGAGAGACAGAGGTCACACAAGTAGTAGATGGCAGAAGTGGGATGTGACCCAAATGGCATCAGAAAAGCACTAACCTTGAAATGGGAGAAACTGGTCAAGCTGGAATACTCGGAGCCAGGAATACCTGGTTTATAGCATTGCCCATCTTAGATATTTGCTGGTTGTGTGATCCTGGAACACATTACTTTAGTTCTCTAACGCTCAGATTCCTCATTTTTAATATGGTGACCATAATGGCATTTACTCAGTTTTGGGAAGAACCAAATGGCATAATGTATGTAAAATGCTTTGGAAACCTTAAACTGATAAGGAAATATGAAGTAGGTAGGACAGTGGATAGAATGCCAGGCCTGGAGCCAGGAAGACTCTTTTCCCGAGTTCAAATCTGGTCTTAGACGCTTCCTAGCTAGGTGTTCCTGGGCGAGTCACTTAACCCTCTTTGCCTCAGTTTTCTCATTTTTGAAATGAGCTGAAGAAAGAAATGGCAAACCACTCCAGCATCTTTGCCAAGAAAATCCCAAATGGGGTCGCAAAAAGTCAGATACAACTGAAAAATGGTTGAATAATAACTAATGTAAATTATTATCATTATTTCAGTCAATTCACTGTCATTATCAAGATCCTACTAATGTTCTCATTTTGGAATACAAAGACAAAAATGAAATAGTTCCTATCCTCCAAGAGATGGCTTCCTAATAATAATAATAATATTAGCTAATATGTATATAGTACCTACTATATGCGAGGCATTGTGCTAAGCATTTTACAAATATTATCTCATTTGAAACTCATAGCAACCCTGATCAATAAGTGCAATTATTTTCTCCATTTTACAATTGAAGAAACTCAGGCAAATCAGTTAAGTGACTTACCCAGGGTCACATATTTTAAGAGTCTCAGGTTAGATTTGAGCTCAAGTCTTCCTGACTACAATTCCATCACTCTATCCATTGTGTCACCTAACTTACTAAAGGTAGAAACAATATCTACATAGATAAGTAAACAGAAAAAAAATACACATAAATCATTGAGGAGGGCCCTGGGGAGACAAGAGGTGGCTCTTGAGGGAAAACTCTATAACTAGACATCCTAAAAGAAGTGATAAGGAAGTACATTCAAGGCTTTGGGGATAGCATGGGCAAAGCATGGAAATGGGAAATATAATTCTGTGGAAGGGGGCATAGTGGGTAGTTTAATTTGTCTGGATCATAAAGTATGTTCAGGAAAAAAAGTGTAATCAGCCTCCAGTTTCCCTACAATATGCTTCCTCTCCTGCGTGAAATAGGTGCGTGTGTATTGATAGGATGTTTGATTTCTGCCTGTCGTTATGGAACTGCACCTTGGAAACAGTGATCAAATGTTTTTTATCGGCAGTTGGGCCAGTATACTCAAGACAAAGCTCATCACAATCCATCCTTGTGGAACTAACTCTTCATCTGGTTGATTCCAAGGTAGCAATTGAAGGGGCAGCTGGGTAGCTCAGGGGATTGAGAGTCAGGCCTAGAGACAGAAGGTCCTAGGTTCAAATCCAGCCTCAGACACTTCCCAGCTGTGTGACCCTGGGCAAGTCACTTGACCCCCATTGCCCACCCTTACCAATCTTCCACTTATGAACCAATACACAGGAGTTAAGGGTTTAAAAAACAAAACAAAACCAAGGTAGCAGTTGATAATGGGGAAGTTGAGGGCATGGTTTCTTCTTTGGGTGGATATGGCCTTTGGAACTAAAGAGATAAGGAAGAATTCTTTCTATTCCTCAGAGTCCTACCCCAGGAATCAACAGTTTCAGTCACCAGAACTATCTCCTGCAAAGAACACCAAAGCCCTTCTATGCCATGGCAGCCATGAGTTATTGTTGGAACTAAAAAAAATCATCACTTGGTGGCCAAGAGAGAAACTTCCTAGAATCTCGCAAGGCTGGTCCACCGAGGGTAATGTAAAGGACACTGGAAAACCAGAGTTCAGATGAGAGATACTGAGCTTCCTTAGATGTAGAAATAGAGACAACAGGGGCTCATCCTTTGATTATTTGGCTCAAATGAAAACATTCCTATGATAACAGCATAATAGAAACCTACCTTGCAAGTCTGATTACAAACTCCTTCTTTCTTCCACTGCCATCCAATCATACTGGTCAAAAAAAAAAAAATTGTCCACTCCCTTATGGCCCCCATTTTTTGAAATCCCTGGAGTCCTCAAGCCAAGCACGGCTCCCTACCTGAAGTCTTGCCCTGATCCCTCCAGCTGCTGGTCTGCCCCCTCTATTCATGTTGCACTGTATAAAGTCCGTCTTTATAGATGTTCATGCTCTCGCCCTAGTTAGAAGGCATCTCAGATGAATACTTTTGGATTGATTATTTCAGAGGTGTCCTGCAGACAAATGTGTCCTGGCTCATGACAGTCTATTGTTAAAATTTCAGTGTGAGCGTTTACACCTCAGCAATCAGCAAATGCTATAAATCAGGGCTTTCTTGTTTTGTTGATTGACTAGATTTAAGAATGTAATGGAGAAAATGTTAATGCAGATTAAACTTTAAAGTGTATCGTGCATAAATATTTTCCTCCTTCCAAAGCTGGTTGTTAAACACCTACCAGCATACCCTGATTATAATCCTTTAACAACCAATCAGATAGGCCAGTATACTGAAAAAAAAGGGTTGGATTTGGAGTTAGAAGACCTCCATTTGAATCCAGATCTTCCATATACCAGCTGTGTGACTGGGCAAGTCAGTTAACCTCTCTTGGCCTCAGTTTTCTCATCTATATGACTACATGACCCTTAAAACTATAAATCCCAGCATATCCATGATGATTGTAGAATATGTTTGAGTTAATTGAATATTTAGTCCAACTTAGAGTGACCACACACAGATGAAACATTTTCCAAATATTATTACATATTCCCTAAAAGTTAAATCTAAATAGGAAATAATTTTGTGTTGCTTGATGAGTCAAAAACCACTTCAGGCTTCCGTAGTGTTTTAGGGTCATCATCACAAACATCAATTATCATTACAACCTTAGGCAAGAGACTTAATTTTGAATGACCTCAGTTTCCTCATCTGTAAAAACAAAGGGTGGAGCCGGATGATTTATAAGTTCAGATTTATGAGAGTTATGTTCATGAACTAGAAAACTGGTTAACTGGTTAAAAGTTGGTTAAATCTGGTTACTAATTAACCAGAAAAACTATCATCTCAGAATAATCATGTGCCACTACTTATAATATCTAGAAAGAACTACTCATCTTTCAATCTTTTCTATGTCCTGGCTGAGTGATACAGCAAACGTTAACCCTGGAGTCAGAGGACCTGGGTTCAAATGAAGCACTTAATTCCTGTATGTCTTTAGTCAAGTTACTTAAACTTTCTGGGCCTGAAGTTCCTTATCTGTAAAATAAGAGGGCATTAGACTGGGGGGCTTTTGAGGTCCCTTCCTAACTGTATGATTTTTAAAGAAAATGATCTTGTATCTTAATATATGTGAAAACACATTGTCTAATCTAGTTCTGACGTTTTACAAATCTGTGAAACAATTTAGGAATGTTTTCCTGTTGTTTTCTCTAAAGAAAACCAATTTTAAAATAGACATGCTATATGAATTCAGCATTATTATATTCAGAAAGTGTAGGTATATTCAGTTTTTCTCTTAAATAATTTAACATCATTTCTTAATAAAATAAAGATTTGTTACTAAAATAGAATTTGGTATGCCCAGAAGAATGAAGATCCTTGCATGACTCACACAAGAATTTAAATTCCAGTATGCTGTGAAGAGACCTTTAATTACCTGGGGAAGAACCTCTTATGTACCCAAGAGGTGATGATTAACATCCCAAGAGAGAGAATAGAAAAGAGAATCTTCTTATTCAGTGGGACAAGGTGACATCATTTCAAACCACTAGTCTTGGACATGGAACCTCAAGAGAGAATGGAAGATTTTAAAGCATATTATTTTGGTGGCTGAGCAAGTCTGTATTTCACAATCATTTTTGTGGGATATCAAATTAAATATGATTGAAAGTAGGAGCTAGGTTAAGCTAATATTTGCAAGTCTAACAGTTTTTTTGGGGGGGGAGAGGGATGAATTCTACAAGAGTCCTAGGACACTTTAAAAATAGAGACAAAATAGACTAGTTATAAAACTTCTATGTATGCTATTAAAATTTTTTAGTATTAAAGTTTTCAGTGTTTTATATTTTTATTAATTTTTAAAAACCCTTACCTTCTGTCTTAGAATCAATACTGTGTATCAGTTCCAAGGCAGAAGAGTGGTAAGAATGAGGCAGTGGGGGGTTAAGTGACTTGCTCAGGGTCACACAGCTAGGAAGCATCTGAGATTTGAACCCAGGACCTCCAACTCTGGGCCCAGCTCTCAATCCATTGGGCCACCTTGCTGCCCCCATAATTTTATATTTTTAGGAAACTTCATTTTCTGATTCTTCTGTTATAGTAACTCCAAAAACAGTGGTGGAAATTCCAGCACAGCCACTGGCTATGTTAGGGTGATAGCACTAGCCTGGGAGTGAATCCAGGTATCAAATTTCTTTAGAGAAACTCTAGGAAGTCCAGTTTAGGTCCAGCTCTATCTTTAAATCTGGACCTGGTGAAATAAAATCACCAGGAGCATTAGGAAGACTTCAATAGTACCTTGGATATTGTCCATCTCTTAGTGGATTCTTAAAATTCCACAATTAAAGATTCATTCCTTTAACTTAAAGCTTTCTCTCCAATCAAAATATCGATACATCTGGGAGAGGAAAGCTCACATTATCCACAATAAAACAACTAGAGAGCACTGAAAGCTTCATAAAGTGTCTTCCTTATACACATAACCAAATGTAACAAGGGACTAGATAACAAGTCCAGCCCTTAAGAGCTGGCACCAAGTTGGCTGATGCAACTTCCTATGTGGAAGAGTCTGGGGAGCTTCCTTGTGGGAGAGTTGAGCTATTGTGTAATGCAAAGGCCTAAAGAGACATCTTTTTGAGCACGTCTAGGGATTCTGTAACTAGTCTTCTAACCGCATGGTGATGAGCAGCCTTTCTGATTGGCTGCAGTTGTGTAACTCCAACTGAACATGCCTTCAAAAAACCTTAGTCATTAGATAACCTTTTTCTCTCTTGATTGGACTTCTCCTGGTTTGAGTCTTTGCTGAAAGGGAGAGAGGCTCTGGACCTTCTCACTATCCAAGGCCAGCATAGAGTCCTGTGACAACTAGCTTAGGTTCTTTGCCTTAGTGCTTGTCCTTTATTTAAAAATCATTTTTTTTTTGAATCCTTATCTTCCATCTTAAAATTGCTTCTAAGGCAGAAGAGAGGTAAGGGCTAGGTAATGGGGGGGCAAAAGTGACTTGTTCAGGGTCACACAGCTAGGAAGTATCTGAGGTCAGATTCGAACCCAGGACTTCCCCATCTCCAGACCTGGCTCCCAATCCACTGAGCCACCCAGCTGCCTCCACTTGTCCTTAAATTTTAGGTCAGCTCTACCAATATAATTATCTCCACTTAACAGCTGAGAAAGCTGAGGCTTGTCCCATGGACACAAAGCAAATGGGGAGATGGAACCCGGATCTCCCGTCTGCTAGTTCTGCCTTTTCCCTCGTTTCCTTTGAAACATTGAGCCTTGTCAGTCATTTATACCCCATTGTGAATGAGCTCATCGCAGGCTTTACTGAAAACAAGCTTTGATTGCTGCGAGAGTGAAGAGGCTGTGAAGAGTTCTTCTGAATTGAGAGTGGGCAGGAGTCGATTAGAGATGATACTAAATAAAAGAAGATGAATTTTACCGCAGGTTAGGTGCACGGCTCTGGCTGTTGTCCAGACCGAGGATACTAAAGCCCTCTCTTGCTGACTGGCAGACAATCTTCATTCAGTGTCTAGCTGCTCAAAGCCCGTCTTGGATTCCGGGCTCTTTCTTTCCAGCTTTTTTCTTTTCTTTTTCCAGATACCAATAGCTAAGGGCCAGTTACTATGTGTTACAAGGCACAGCCCTTGCCTTGGAGCAAGGGGCAACGGGATTTCATCTCAGGTAAACTACCGTATAATTTGTAGAGGAAAAGTCCCTCAGGGAAAGGCTTCATTTTTCTCCCTCTGCTCTTTCTGCCCCTTCTCCATGCCCTTTAAGTCCGCAGGGATAGTCTTTTATTCACAGGAGAAATGAGTTTAGTCGAGAACTTTAAGGAAAAGAAATCGCCTTCTTTGTTTACTTTATTGATGCTGACTTCATAATCATTCGCTGGTCTTAACATCCAGTAGAGCAGCGAAAGAAATCGTGTAACTGACTATTTTAATGAAGACCTTGTCGGGCCATGGAAAGAGAACTAGATTTGTAGTCAAAAGACAGAATTTTAAGCCTAGGGAAGGGGGAGTGTGGAAAGCACCCCTGCTTTGACTTGAATGGGATCCCCCCCAGGGCAACTGTGCTCTGTCTGCCCACTGTCTAACACAGGCGTGGCTGCTGCTCCTGGAAGTTGTGTTTTTGGAAGATAACTGGGTGGAACGAACTAGTGAATGGGGCACAGGTTGGGAGAAAAGAGAAAATTCAGAGAGGAGGGCTGTGATGGGGAGAGGAGAGAGGGGAAATGGGCAACTGGGTCTGACTCAAGGGGCGTCAGCGCTCTTGACAGAAGCAAAAGCAAGTGGTGGGTCCTGAAGGATAGCAAAAAAAGTTCTCTGTAGTAATTCATTGTTCATAGAATGGTGGGCCTGAAGTCAGGGAGATCTGAATTCAAATCTAGTCTCAAATACTTATTATCTGTGTGACCCTGAGTGAATAATTTAACCCCTGCCTACCACAGTTTACCCAAATGTAAATGAGGATAATGATAGCATCTACCTCTCAGAATTGTTGTGAGGCAAATTGGTATAGGGCCTATAATATAGGCAAATTGATATAGGGCCTATACTATAGGCAAATCAATAAACATCCTCCCATTTCTCTCTCATGTAAGTGCCATGTTGGAAGAAGACTAGGGAAAGGAGACAAAGAGACAGCCTGCCCAGCTGTGTGACCCTGGGCAAGTCATTTGACTCCCATTGCCCACCCTTACCACTCTTCCACCTAGGAGCCAATACACAGAAGTTAAGGGTTAAAAAAAAAAATAAAGAGACAGCCTGAAGGTTTGAGAGATGGTAGTTTGGGAAATAGATGACATGTGAGTGCTTACTCCAATATTTATCTTGGGTTGTTGTTGGGTTTTTTTAACCCTTACTTTCTATCTTAGTAGCAACTCTAAGACAGAAGGGCAAGAAGTAGGCAAACTGGATTAAGTGATTTGGCCAGGGTCACAGAGCTAGGAAGTGTCCGGATCAGATTTAAACCCAGGTCCTCCCAACTCCATGCCTGATGCTCTATCTGTTGGACCACCTAACTGCCCCTACATTTTGTTTTAAGTAAATGTCCCTTGCTTTGCTACAACGTTATGATTATTTTGGCTAGACCTGCACAGATTCTTTGAAGATCAAAGGATCAAGGCAGCTAAGTAACCTAATAAATAGAGTGCCAGATCTGGAGGTGGGAGGATCTGAGTTCAAATTTGACCTCAGAGACTTCCTAGCTCTGTGACCCTGAGCCAAGTCACTTAACCCCAGTTGCCTAGCCCTTGCCTTAGAGCTGCTACTAAGATAGAAAGTAAGGGTTTAAAAAAGAAAAAAAATAAGGAAAATCAAAGCATCATAAGATAGATCAAGAACAGACCTCAAAGGCCATCTAGTTTAACCACTTCATTTTAGAGATGAGGAAACTGAGATCCAGGAATGTTATAGGCTTAGAACTCACAGGGGAAGTCATAGGATCCTAGATCTAGAAATGAACCTCAGAGGCTATCTAGTCCAACCTCTTCATTTGAGACCAGTGGGATTAATCAATCAATCAATAAACATTTATTATGTCATGTCATATCATATAATATTCTTCCTGACTCCAAGTTAACCCAAGTAATCAGCATCAATGCAAGATTTTCCCCAGATGCTCTGATACCAGAGTAGTGTTCTTTGCATAGTAGCAAGTCCTCACTAGCTCTAGATCCTTTTGTCCTGGGAGACAGAAGCAGGGAAGGCAGGAAACTGGAAAGCTGGGGCCAATCTTACTTTAACTCACTTTCCCTATTCCCTCTGGTCCTAGGGAAGGTAGGTTACTTGACTAAAGATAAGATTGGGAAAGAATGCATGGAATCAGGACCAGTAGGCTAGAATGAGAAAAGTAATCAAGTGAGTTTTTCCGGGTTTAGATGGTGGCAGAGTAAAAAGCAGTGCTTAACCTCTCCTAACCGAAACATATAGGACTACTCAAGGGGACATAAAAACAAATCCAGACGAATGGAGAGACCCCACAACAGGGCACAGCGTGGAAGGTACATGGAATCAGGGCATTTCCATGCTATAAAGGGGTGAAACAGCTCTCACTAAATCGTGGGCTGAGCAACCACCCCCCAAACACATACATACCACCTACAATGCCAAAGCCAGCTCAAAAGAAATAGAGCAAGTTTGGGGCACCCATTGAGTCATTGGTAGCTCCAGGGCCTGTTCCTGAGAGCAGCAAGACTTAGGACCCCAAAAGGCTAAAGAACGCACATGGATTTTGAGTGTGGACACGGAGCGCAGGCATGGGCGGAGGCGGGCACAGACGCGAGCGAAGGCTCTGAAACCCTGAGTGGGGAACCAGTGCAGACGGGTATACGACTGTGGAAGCAGCATCCTGAAACCTGTAAAGGAACCTCCTGCAGAGGATCAAGCAAGGGGGTCCACCAGGGGGCTTGATCTTGAGAACAACCAGACCTGAGGCCTCAGGAGCCTAAAGAGTGCAGCCAGACCCTGAGAGTGAGGATAAAGCTGAGAAGCTGCTGGGCTAACAATGGCAACCCAGAATCAGAAAGCCCAGAAGAGAAAGATTAACAACAAGAAGAAGAAATCTTTAACACTCGACAACTTTTACATAGAGAAAATCCAGACAACCGAGCAAACAGAAGAGGAGAAAAAACAAGCAATCACATCCGGACCCTCCCAAAATAATGAAAACTGGTCACAAGCTCTTGAAGAGTTCAAATTGGAGATGACAAGAAAGTTGGAAAAGATTTGGCTAGAGAAATGGGAAATAGCTCAAAAGGAAATCAGGCAAGAAAATAACAGTTTAAAAGGCAGAATTTTGCAATTGGAAAGTGAGGCTCAGAAATCAAATGAACTGATAAGCAAATTGAACACCAGAAATGACCAGATTGAAAAGGAAAACCAGTCCCTAAAGGCTAGAATTGAGCAATTAGAAAAGTAATCAAGTGATAAGGCTAAAACACCCAGGCATTCTATCACTAAATAAATAATGGGGAGATATTAGGATAAATTGCATTTTCCCTTTACAGTTTACTAAATTTAATTAAATGAATAAGAAGCAGGAATGGAAACAGAGATACCCCAGGCCACAAATATAATGATCAATAATCCTAAAAAGAGCCCGTAGGGTTATTTACCCTCATCCCCCTTATGTGTAATCTAGCCATTAATACCGCAGAAGTTGAGTCTCTTTGCTCCCTGGTATTTTATGTCCTGACTGCAATCCTATTCAAATGTAGGGTTTTTTTTAAAATGTTCATTAATCATGAGGGAGATAGTTAAATTCAAAACGGCGCAATTTTCTCCTTTAAATTGTGTGCTTAACTCTCGTCAATGTTAATGTACATTATGCGTGCACACCAAGGGAAAACTCTGAATATCCCCTGTCTTGGGACATAACACACTGCAGATTTTTCAGACTTTGTCAGAAGATTGGCTTATTTGCTTCATATCTCATTAATTCAGCAGAGTCCCTTGTGTATCTAAGTATAAATTGTTGTTTGATTATGGGAGGGAAAATGCAATGCTCTAGCAGAAAGAACCCAGCTCGCCGGAAAGGATTATTAGTGCTTGTTTAAAAGCCTGGGATTGAAGAAGTTGTCATCATTTGAAAACATGTCACTTTTGCCATGCTGAACTCTGCACCTCAATTCTCAAGAAACTTACCCAACTAGAACAAGATGCAGTTGATTTTAATTAATATTTTCATAGATCCCTCCAGAGCGCATTGTAATTTCCATTACTGTTTAAGTGTTCCTAGAACCACAGGGGACAGCATTCTCTACCATAACTACACAGCTATGGGTGAGAGTAACAAAATACACAGGATATTTTGATTTATGAGGAGAGATTAAAGTCGCTAAAGATTGCTTGGCTGAGTAACAAGAATGGCGTTCTGTGTATTCTTGTGGTTGAAGTGATCGGAGTATGAAAGTGCAAAGAAGGAAGAATTGTTTAACATACGAGTGGGGGCATAATTAGAAGAAGGTCTAAATTACGTTAATTAATTCTTTGAGGAGACATAAATTAAAAAAGCTAAATAATATTCATTGCTTCTCTGCAGGTTTATAAATATCATGCTGCTTGAGTATATGTAGGGCACCATGGTGCAAAGCGGTCACAGGTATTTGGCACTATGTAGTCCCTGCAACCCTAGGGCTCATTGATGGTCAGGAATTCTGTGTAATTAACTCCACAGTGCTGAAGTCTATATCAAAAGGAGGTTAAGATCAGGGTGGAGTTACGCCTTCTACATTTCAGAGGACAGTCTTCCATTCCAAAGAAAGAAATACCAGCTAGCCTAAGAGAGCAGCATGTAGTTAAACTTAGTCTGGCCCTTGGATGAAATTACCCGCCCAACCAGTTGGGCTACAATCTCCACATTCTCTAATAGTGGAGAAAGAGAAGGAGCTTGGACAGAGTTGAGAAGGAATGAGTCACTTCACATTCATTGGATCTTATTTTCTCTCCCCAGAATCAAACCATTCTTAGTTGGGTCAACATCAATGCTTCTATGAGTAGGGACTCTCTAGCTCCAACACTTTCTCATTCTGTGAGAATCTTTTCTATTCTTTTCTTCATAAGTATTCCACGGAGTGGGGAACTAGGTGGGTTGTGAGGCAGACCTAGAGACTGGAGGTCCTGGGTTCAAGTATGACCTCAGACACTTCCTAGTTGTGTGACCCTGGGAAAGTCACTTGATCCCCATTGCCTCTCCCTTACCACTCTTCTGCCTTGGAACCAATATACAGTTTGATTCTAAGAAAAAAGATAAAGGTTTAAAAAAAAAAAGTACTCCATGGATCTTCATCCATTGTGTTTAAAAGATTTTCTCAAAGTCTTTTACCATGGATAGCCATACAATACTTGGGTCTTCCATTTATTATTCCTTAATCTTACTATATGACTGGTCCATTTCCTGGATGATATTTATACCTCTTCTTCCATGCAAGCCACCACTGGTTCAAATACCAGCTCCCCAGCTATCTCTTGTATTCCATCCTATCCCTAGCCAAGTGATAGGTTTTTCACACTATGTCCAGTTTTCATTTCTCCCGTGAGCTTTAGTTCCATTTATTATTATTATTATTGGATATTTCAAACTGAATATCTCAGAAACATCTTAAATTCAACATTTTAAAAGCTGAATCAGGGGAGCTAGGTGGTGCAATGGATAGAGTACCAGGTCTGGAGTCAGGAAGACTCCTTCCTGAGTTCAATTTTGGCTTCAAACACTTCCTAGCTGTATAACCCCATTCAAGTCACTTAATCCTGTTTGCCTCAGTTTCCTCATCTATAAAATGAATTTCTTCATCTTTCATCTGTAAAATGAACAGGAAAATGAAATGTTAGACAACTCCAGCATCTTTGGTCTTTGCCAAGAAAACCCAAATGAGGTCCCAACAAAGAGCTGGACATGAGTGAAAAAAATAACTCAACAAAAAAACTAAACCCATTATCTTTCTTCCTTAAACTTTTCCTCATTCCAAACTTCTCCATTTCTGTGTGAGTTTCAATGATCCTCCCACTGTTGCAGTTTATAATCTGAGCATTATCCTGGACTCCTTGCTCTCCCTCTCCCTCCATAGCCAATCAATTGCCAAATCTTGCTGTTTCTACCTTCACAAAATCTCTTGCATCTCACCACTTCTCTCTTTTCACACAGCTATTGCCTTAGTTTAGGTCCTCATTATTTTGTCTGGATTATTACAACAGCCTCCTCATCTGTCTCCCTGTCTCAAATTCCTCACTACTCCTGTGCATTCTATACACTGCTTGCAAAGTCATTTTAAGTGATGATCCCTTATTCAACCAACTTCAGTAGCTTCTAACTGTCTCTGAGATCAAATATGAGCTTTTCTTTTTAGCTTTTAAAGCCCTAACACCATATCTTTCCAGCTTCCCTGGACATAATTCTCACTTCTGCCCTTTGAAATCCAGCAAATTGGGCTTTCTGTTCCTCTCACACAACCCCTTCTCATCACTGTACCTTTGTACTGGTCAGCCCTCTTCCTTGGAATATACTGCTTCCTTACCTCTGCTCCACAAAGTCCCTTTTTTCTTTAAAAAACAAACAAACAAAAAAAAAACCAAAAAAACCCAACAACCTCTGTTTTAGAACTGATACCAAGTATTGGTTCTGAGGCAGAAGAGTTGTAAGGGCTAGGCTATTGGGATTAAGAGACTTGCCCAGGGTCAGAATGCTAGGAAGTATCTAAGGTCAGATTTGAACTCAGGACTTCTCATCTTCAGGCCTAGCTCTCAATCCACTGAGCCACCACGTTGCCCTCTCTCTTTTTTTTTAAGATGAAGCTGAGGCACATCTCTTGCATGAGCCTCTCCTGATTACCCAAATGCTAGTGCCTGCTCTCCCAAACTATCTCGTACTGAACTTTTGTATATATTTGTATTCACAAAGTTTACATTCATAAAATACATACAACAATATATTCTTTGTAAACATTTAGAATCATTCACTTCATATTACTACGTCTCCCCCATTATTATATGTCTCTTCCATTAGAATGTAAACTTATTGTGAATAGGAATCATTTCATTTTTTATACTTGTATCTCCAGCACCTTACAGCAATAATGGGCAACCTTTTGAACTTGGTGTGTCAAAATTCACCAAAAAACCGAGCCTAACTCCAGTGGTGTGCCACTTCGAGAAAAAAACCCCCATAATTTCACGAAATTTATAGTTTAATAACAAAAATGTATAATTGTAATATATAACTGTATTTAATAAACCAAAATAGGTAAATTAATATAGGCAGAATTGTCATCTATAGTGCACAGCGTGTCTACACTACACTACAGCAAATGTTTCATCCTCAGCATGCAGCCCCATACTTCTCTGTATGTGGTCGTGCGTCATTGAAAATGGCTACATGTGTCATAGATTTGCCATCACTGACCTACAGTAATACCCAAAGCACACAGCATTTAACCAGTGCTCCTTGGTTGGCTTATTGACTGACTGACTGATCTCTAAACAGAGAAAATCCCTTCTATAACCTCCTAAATATTGTACTGAGTTTTGGGGAAATGGTTCTGACATTTCTACCCTAACCCAAAGTTCAAGTTAGTCACATGGGGATAAGAGCCAAGTTTGGACAGTGTGCAGCAGACAGGCTTTGAAAATTCTCAGGATATCACATCGCTTGGCAGATTTTCTAGACATGGTGGTTTGCTCATCTTTGTCCCATGTGCCTTTAAGAGTACAAAAAGTGATGGTCGTAAAACAGATGCCTAACTACTCTCTGAAGGAACCCACCCCTGCTAATGGCATCCCAGTAACATCCCAGATGGCTAGTTGGCATGGTGATTTAACGGTGAGAAAATAGCTAGTGGCCAACTCAGTATACATGTCTTCATTTAACCCTTTAAAACCCAGTTGTTAAGTTACTTTTAATTTGCTATTATTTTGCTTATCAAGGACTCTTTGATTGATATATATGAATATATAACAATCAGATACTTCTCCATGTTTCATTAATCAGTAAAGTAACAAGGAAAGTCACATGTTAACTAGTATGTTTCCTTTTTTATTGAGATTTTCTTTTTTTATATCACTTTGATTTCTAAATATATTCCTTATCCCTTCCCTTCTCAGAGAGTCAGTCTTATAACTAAGATTTTTCACAAAAGATTGCTGCTAGCCAAGGCTCACATGGGGGACCGTGGCCCCTAAGTGGAGAAGTCAGATTCTTTGCCCAGGGTTATGTAGCTAGTAAGTATCTGAGGCTGGGTTTAAACTCAGGTTTTCCTAATTCCAGGCTGCCTAAATTCTTTAATTTAAAAGTAGAAGAGACTGTATTTTTTTTCCCCATTTTTTATTGTCATGCAAAGCACACTTCCATTTGGTTATTGTATTTTTATATACTCAAAACCCCCAAATAAAACCAAAGATAAGCTGATATGAGGTGGCTAGTATTCCCTGTCATAAATGTCAGGATTATCCCAGATCATTGTATTGCTGAGAGTAGCCAAGTTTTCACAGATAATCATCATCCAGTATTGCTGTTATTGTGTACCGTGTTCTCCCAGTTCTGCTTATTTCGCTCTGCATCAGTTCCTGCAAGTCTTTCCAGCATTTTCTGAAATCATCTTGCTTGTCCTTTCTTACAGCACAGTGGTATTCTATTACCAACATGTACCACAATGTGTTCAGCCATTCCCCAATTGATGGACACGCCCTCATTTTCCAATTCTTTGCCACCACAAAAAGAGCTGCTGTCAATCTTTTTATGAGTAGGTCTTTCCCCATTTTTTTCATCTCTTTGGGATACCCAGTAGTGGCATTACCACATCAAAGGGTATGCACAGTTTTCTAGTCCTGTAGGTATAGTTCCAAATGGTTGGATCAGTTCACAACTTCACCAGCAATGCATTAGTGTCCCAATTTTGCTATATCCCCTCCAACATTTACCATTTCCCCTTACTGCCATATTGACCAATCTGATAGGTGCCAGGTGGTGACTCAGCTTTGTTTTAATTTGCATTTGTAGAAGAGACTTTAAAGCTTATCTAGTTTAAGGAAGTTATGCAGGAAGCCAGTTAAGTCTAAGGTCACACAGGTAATAAGTGTAATGGCAGAGCTGAGATTCAAACTCAGGTCCTCTGATTCCAAATCCATCATTTTCCTTTCTGCTCTTTAACTGTCTTATGTCTTCAGGGAAAGAAATACAGAACCCAGGAGGCAGCCAGGAGCCCAAGGGTCAGGACATAAGCAGACTACATACTTACTGCCATGCTGGAGCAGCCATGAGAGTAGTTACTCCTCTTAAGTTTGCCTGAGAGGGCTTTTCCTCCTGGTTCAGTGTCCAAACCTCTTTGACACAACATCTGCTCTGGCATATGGGATTGGGTATCTCCCTTAACAAGAGGCTGAAATCTCTTTTGAATCCCCCTTAAAGCCAAAGCGTATGTTCCAGTGGGATCTTCTCTATAACAGAATAAAAGAGACATAGACATAGACTTAGACACAGACACACAGAGAGACAGAGTTGGGGAGAGGGAGAAAAAGAGAGAGCAGCTTAGCAAAAATAGACATTAACTAAATCAAACAGCATTGCTGAAAGAGTTTTGGTTTCATTTGCCAAATATAGTATGATCTTTGACAAGCCATTCATTCAGCTGGGCCTCGGTTTCCATATCTGAAAAATTAAGGCCTGCACAAATTGCTAAAAAAATTGCTAAAGTCCCTTCCAGCTCTAGGTCTATGATGGTATGAAGAGATGTGCTATTGCATACCCATTTCTTCAAACAAAGGAAGGAAATGCATTTTCTCACCTCTCTGAAGGAGGTTTTAACCCCTGTGCTTTGGTAAAAAGCACTTGGTTTCCAAAGAACTGAGAGAAGAAAAGATCAAACAATTAGGGTCATATTATATAGATGTTATATATGTATTATATATGTTATATACAACATATATACTAATTATTATTAATGGAATTTATTTATAAGTTTCTGAGTCCTTCCATCCCCTCCCCACATCATAGAAAGCACTATCCAAGAGACAGACAGACACACATATATATAGAGATTATGTCTTTCATGTTTTCAGTTTTCAGTTCATTCTTTAGAGAAGACATTCATAAGTTATTCTTCAAGTATTATATCTGTAGCTGTATATAATATTCTCTAGGTTCTGCTCATTTCACTATTCATTGTCCCTCCACTATTTTGTAGGTCTTTCCAATTTTTTTTAATTAGCCTGCTTGTCACAAAGAGGAATCCAACAAATTCATGGGTATCAAATGAAAAAGAAATGTTTGTTTTAGGTCCTCATTCAAGCTCTGCTATTTTTGGCTTTGTATGCTTAAAAAAAAACAACAAACAAACCCTTACCTATTAAATATCAATTCTAAAGCAGAAGAGTGGTAAAGGCTAGGCAATTGGATTAAGTGACTTGCCCAGGGTCACACAGGTAGGAAGTGTTTGAGGGCAGATTTGTACCCAGGTCCTCCTGACTCCAGACCTAGCTGCCCTGGCTTTGTTTACTTTTTAAAAATGTAGAGATATATTACAGGTGTAGCCAATGTGTATGAGAAGGTGCATGGAGTAGTGGATAGGATAGTGGACTCAGTGAAAGATCTAGGGTAAGACCAAACTCTTAACATCAGCTGTGTGATCCTGGGCAAATCACTTAACCACTTTGTATTTTGGGCAAATTCCTGGGACTTATCTAATAGGTCAAGGATTGGTTGTAACCTGCATTTGTACAACTAGTTCTGATCTCATTGTGTCATTTCATATTTCTGTCCATATTTCCTGACATTAATATTCATATTTTTAAGGGCACTATGATATTCTGTTCCATTAATATAAGGAGAGGAACAGGACCTATGATTTCATTGATATAGAGAAATCCTGCATGAGCCAAAATTCTCTGCCAGTACAGGACAGCACCATTTCTGCTATTTTTAATCTTATGGAGTTGCCCAGGCACTAAAAGATTAAATGATTTACATGGAGTCACATATGTGTCAGAGGCAACATTTGAACTCATGTCTTCCTGAATCCAAGGTCAGCTCTATCTATTTTCCCCACTGACTCTCTACATTAATGTAACATAGTTTATATATATTGAACATGTAGATTTTTCATTAAAAATTTTTCATTAAAAATTATATATAGGGCAGCTGGGTAGCTCAGTGGATTGAGAGCCAGGCCTAGAGACGGGAGGTCCTAGGTTCAAACCTGGCCTCAGCCACTTCCCAGCTGTGTGACCCTGGGCAAGTCACTTGACCCCCATTGCCCACCCTTACCACTCTTCCACCTATGAGACAATACACCAAAGTACAAGGGTTAAAAAAAATTATATATAAAACACCTATGAAAATTTCCATATATATGGAATATATATATAAAGGTCTCATGCCGAGTTATTTTGAGAGTGAAAATTCCTAACAATAAAACTTATTGGTCAAAGAGTCTGATCTTTGAGTTTTGGATGCTTTTGTCTGTTAAAATATATCATTGAGGATTTTAATAAAAGATTACAGTTGCTTCCTGATATAAAGCTATCTACTTTATCTCAAAGAAAAACAATTAAACCAAAACAACTGATGTAAACAACACCTCAGACCTATAGGCTACTATTTGTCTTCTAAGAGAAGGAAAATATGTTTCATCATCCATTCCCAATGAACAGCATTGGTCATTGCATTTAATCTGAATGCATTTGCCTGTATGTATATTGTTTTTCGAGACCTGTTTTCTTTTCTCTATATCAGTTTATTAAAAACTTCTTTAAGTCTTTCCCCTGCCCCCCTCTGAGTTTTTTAAATTAGTCATATATTGTAGTGGAGTGACATTTCATTTCATTAGTGTACTCTAATTTCTTTAGTAATTTTCTGGTAGATAGGCGCTATCTTTGTTTTGTTTTGTTACAACAAAAGGTCTGCTATGAATGTGTTTGTGCATGTGAGGTTGGTCTATTTGTCTTTGGCCTTCTTGGTTCATATGCCCACTAGGTCAAAATATATAAACAATTTAGTAATATTTCTTGTGTAATTCAAAAGTTGTTCTCTTGAAGAAATGAATCAGGCCACTTTGGTGTATTCACGTTTCTGTCTTCCCATCACCCCTTCAAATATGATTTCTGCTGTACTTTATCATCTTTGCCATTTTGATGAATGTCATGCTTTCATGTTCATTTCTGTTATTATTAGTGATTTGGATGTAGATGGTTTGCATTTTTTTTCTATTGAAAACTATACACATTCTTTGATTACTTATTTATTGGGACTTAATATTTTTCATAAGAGGGAACACAGCACTGTAATTCCTGGGCAGATAATTCTGCCTTACATTATGAAAATATAGTCTAGCAAATTTATTTATAAATAAAATGACTATAAAATGAACACTATTTTCTTGCCATTTTCTACTACAAAACTAAAGATATCTTCTCATGGGCCTTGATTTAATCCTTGTTTTGGGAGAAGCTATGAGAGCAGTCTGTGACGTTAATATAGCATGTTAGCGGAGGTATGCTTTCTTGGGGTCTTATTATATTCTCTTAGTAGTTTACTTTTGCTCCGCAGCATTTATCCATTTTCAGTATCTCCCTGATTCAAGGATTTACTTCATGTGGTCAATGGAATTCTGCAAAGTTCTTAATTCTTTGAGATTCTACCAATAATATTTAGAGTCTCTACAATTTTATAGGTGAGGATTATAATAAAATTGTGTTGAAATATTAGATTTCACCAGTAGGTTCTGCCATCTACTATTTGACAAGATGCCAACTTGAAAATTATGGTCGTTGGAGCTCTAGGATCTAGGTTATGCAAAGCAAACTCGTCTCCTGTTATAATTTCCATAAGTTCAAAATTCCATATGTCCACTTTATTTTTATGAGGAAACACGTGTCCCTAATTCCTCTCTCAAGGAGTCTTTGAGGATCAGCACGAATGTTGTAGGTCCTTTGTGTGTATGAATTATCTTTGTTTATAAAAATGATGCCATAGATTTCACCATGAATAACACATGGATTTGAGTTATCCTTCTTGTGGCAATAGCCGAGGTCTGTGAAGCATCTGACCAAAGGTCCCAAAGGGCAGAGTTGACTTATAGTGAGCTTTGACCTTAGATTTATTAGTTCTGGCATATTATCTAATCCTTGATTCTGAGTAAGCCACAGAATTATTTGTTGTGTGTTAGATAAAACATAAAGGGTGAATTGAATTTTTTTTTAATGTTTTCCCTTTACTTTTTATTAGAAATTTTCCTTTTGGGTGTTTTGAAAATACTGTGAAAGGAATGACTAAGACAGGTCATGATGAATTGGCACCTGCCCATTAATTACTCAGACTGTTTACTTCTTCCAAGTTATTTCTCAACCATGGTAGTTTATTACCATTATTGAGTGTATAGTTATAGATAAGTCACTTGGCCTTAAAGAGCCTGTTTTTTCATTTATCAAATGGAGATATCGTTCATTATCTAGTTTCCATAGGATGTCTTCTTCCTTTTCCCTTCCCATGTTATTTTGAGAGTGAAAATTCCTCACAAGAGAATGAAAGCTATTATGAGGGAAGCACTTGGAAACCTCAAAGCACTATATAAATGTGAATTGTTATTTGTCTTCCCTATGTCTTCTTATATTTACTTCTTTGCTTTTTAAATTAAATACTTGACTAGAAACAAGAGTAAATACCAATACAAACATCTGAAAATAAATATATTTTTATATATGTGTATATATATATACATAAATACTTACGTATGGATATATTCTCTCCAAGATTCTTTGTCCATTTATCTAACATAGTCCTGGTATGTACTCTTTTCTTCTGGTTTTTTATTTTTCACTTTGCAGTATTTCATAGAGGTGGGAGGAAGGAACCATTTTTTTTTTCTTTTAAACCCTTAACTTCTTTGTATTGGCTCCTTGGTGGAAGAGTGGTAAGGGTGAGCAATGGGGGTCAAGTGACTTGCCCAGGGTCACACAGCTGGAAGGAACCATTTTTTAAGAAAGGGGATGGGAAACAGAGAACACAGGTGGGTAGACCTCTGCTGGAATCAAAAAGACCTGAGCTATATAACTCTAGACAAGTCATGTAGTCCTGTTTGCCTCAGTTTCCACATCCATAAAAGGAGCTGGAGAAGGAAATGACAAACTACTCCAGTATTTTTGCCAAGAAAACCCCAATGGTGTCATGAAGAGTTCAACACACACAACTGAACAACATTCTACCTAATTAGATGCCAAGGTCTGTCCTTGTGCTGTTAAACAATTACAAATGCTATTAGTATCTTCTTAATTTTGTGCCCTATGAATTTGGCACCCCCAAGAGAAATTCCTGGCTGCTCTCATCCTAGCCATATCTCTGATGAGTAGACCTTTGGAGAGCCACTGATATAATTCTGCTCTGTTGTTTATTTGCTGACTCCTCATGTTTCTCCAGAAGTTGTTCCTTGTGTCCTTTTCCCCCTTCTGTGGATTAATTTAGATTTGTAAGCTTGACACTTACTTCCCTACCTGGTCTTTGTTTATGTTCAGATGGTGCGCTGCACTGTTCTAGGAGTTTAAAAATATTAAATAATAATCATTGCTTGAGATGATGTTGACAATATTGATGTTTCAAATGACAGCTGGCCAAGCATTTTTCTCTCCAATGACCTTGGGTGATTTTCATCCTTCTAGTGACCCCCACAGACATTTACCCTTGAATATCCCCAGATGCCAAAGTTTTGCAGAGAATACAGTAGCTCTTCTTCTTGATTTGCTCTTTGCAAATCTCAGCCCTGGATAACCATTTGCCTGTGGATGTAATTTCAGTTGTTTATAATGACCTTTAATAAAATACAAGGCCAAGCCACAACCTCTCATGTGGCAGAGCTGGGTCTGCTTAGGTTACCTTTGCTGTTGGCACTATGTTCCAACTTGGGGATCTCTTTCTTTGACTCGGTTGTCTTTGAAAGATTACCGGCCCAAATGTGGATACAAAACGTTGTGTATTGATTTGGCTTTGCGCCTGTCTGGTAACATTTGGATTGGGACGTGTGCATCCAAGTGTATGTCTAGACTTAAAAAAAGGCAGCTGCCTCAGAAGTCTCAACTGCCACCAATCTCTGTGTCCTTTCTCAACCCCTTTCCCAAGTTGTTGCTTAGAGCTGGCAGATCGACACTGGTCCTGTTCCATAGGCTACTACTCTGTATGCCATCGTGTGTGTGTGTGTATAAATATACATCTTACATATTTTAAAAGGAAAAAAATAGTAACAACTGAAGGGTGGGACAAGTTAATCAGAGGTTTAATAATCCCTGCCTGAATGTTTCTTTTTAGAAATGTCAACACCAAGGCTCCTCGTGGGTGAGGAATCAAAGGCTGATCTTCCCACTGGTTTAGCATTTTAACTAGAAACCCAATCACACTCTAAAGGGGATGAAATGATTGTGACACTTTCAGGAATTCAATTGTAAAAGTGAGGGTGTGTGTGTGTTAGATATGTTAAACATAGCATGTGCTTTTAGATGGTCACTGTATTATTAGTTTTACTTAATTGCTTTATTGCAAGAGACCACTCATAGTGGAAATGGTCTATATATTTGCAATGTAAAATCAAAACACATCAATAAAACTTAAAAAAAAAAAAAAAAGCTACTAGGGGCAGCAAGATGGCTCAGTGGATTAAGAGCCAGGCCCAGAGATGGAAGGTCCTGGGTTCAAATTTGATCTCAGACACTTCTTAGCTGTGTGACCCTGGGCAAGTCACTTAACCCCCACTGCCTAGTCCAGTGATTCCCAAAATGGGTGCTATCACCCCTGGTGGGTGCTTCAGCGATCCAGGGGGAGCCATAATGGCCACAGGTGCATTTATCTTTCCTATTAATTACTATTAAAATAAAAAAAAATAATTTCCAGGGGGCTAAGTAATATTTTTTTCTGGAAAGGGGGAGGTAGGCCAAAAAAGTTTGGGAACCACTGGCCTACCCCTTTCCACTCTTTTGCCTTAGAACCAATACAAAGTATTGATTCTAAGATAGACGTTAGGGTTAAAAAAACAAAACAAAACAAAACACTTGCAGGCAGCTAGGTGGATAGAAATCTGGTTCTGGAATTAGGAGGACTTGGGTTCAAATTTGACCCCAGATACTTCGTAGCTACATGACCCTGAGCAAGTCCCTTAACTGAGTGTGCCTAGCCCTTGCCCTTCTGTCTTAGAGTTGCTGCTAAGACAGAAAGTAAGGGTTATTTAAAAAAAAAAAAAAAGAAGTATAAGCTCAATGTAATTACAGTGCCAACCACTGGGATACGACTTCCTTTTCCTTAAAACCACCTCCCTGATCTCCAAAAGTTGAAGAATTTAAAGCTGTTTTAATTCCTGGGAGACAATCTGAAGGTTCTGAATTTAGGATTGTTGGAAAATTAAACCAAAGATCCTGCTTTTAGTCAGCCTTTGATAGACTGTATCCAGTTTCTTTTCTTTGTATCTCTTTGGAATTATCTAATACTTTGTACTTCTCTCCTTATCTTTTAAAATGAATCCCATTGCCTTTCCCACTTCCAACTGAATACAATGTTTTCAAGCGGAGAAAAGCCAATACTATTAAAGAAAGATTTCTAAAAATCCTATTACACACAAAGCTTTATAAAGATAAAATGAAAGTCCTTCCCCGCCCACCCAGCATATTTTCTCCTAAAGGAAAAAAACTACCTCATAAAAATAGAGGCCCCTGTCATCAGTCTTGCTCCTTAGGGAGTTTGAGCTGGTTTGTCCAGGGTCAAGTATAGTTTCCTCCCTTCTCTGAAAGACATAAACATGGGTCCTGGGCTCATAGGATCCTAGATCTAGAGATGGAAAGGATCTTAGTAGCTAACTAATCTACCTTTTTTATTTTTAGATGAGGAAACAAGGCCTGTGCAGGTTAAATGACTTGCCTAAGGTCACATGGATTGTAAATGCCAGAGGTGAATTTTGAACCCACATCTCCTCTGATACTAGTGCTAGTTCTTTACACTGTACCATGCTGGTAAATTAAATTTCCACATATCAACATTGGTTTTGTCTGTTAAAGCTAAAGCAGGTACAAAAGCAAATTGAAGTGGGACCTGGGTGACCATAGGAGGAACTTACTAATAAGGTTATGAAAGGTGCCTTCCATCCTCCTCACTTTGGCTTGGACTAGGTCTGGCTCAAAAACCTAGTAGTTTATGTTTGATAATGGACTTAACTGAAGTATTATTCTTTTTTTTTTAAGTAAAAAATGCATTTAAAAGTTTTTTGTTCCATTAAAAAAATTAATTAATTTAGAATATTTTTCCATGGTTCCATAGTTCATGTTCCTTCCCTCCCCTCTTCTGGAGCTGACAAGCAATTCCACTGGGTTATATATGTATCATTGTTCAAAACCTATGAAATGAGGTATTCTTAAGTCATTATATTTCCAGCATGGAGCGCAGTGCCTGATATAAGGTAGTGGCTACATTAATGCTAATTTATGGAATGACTGACCAAAATAGGAGGACATTCAGCCAGGATATGCACTGAAGACTTCTCCAAGCTGATTTAGCAGAGTGAACTCTCCAGGCAGCCAGAGTTACTTATTGTTTTCCACTAGTCAATCATGAGAACGCCTTGGAGGTATTCAGGAGGGTTTTGTACTCCAGATCAGGAAGTGACTTCAACAACCCAAGCCTTTGGCCTTCTAGGCCTATCACATCTTAAGGATGCTTTTAGTATTTTGGTAGGAAAAAATTTACATTGGAGAAAGGTTGAAGATATTGATTTCTCAACACAATTTCACCCCTTCCAATCAGTGTCCTGATTTAAAGGCATTACTTTTCAGTGATTTCATTTCCCTTTTTTTAAAAACTCAACCAGGTAGTGTTCTTGAACAATTCATTACCTAGGAGAAGAGTCATCCCAGGCAGGTGCTTCCTCGATTTTGCACATGAAAAGTTTCAGGTAGGTTGAACCTTACAGTAGAAATCATGCTGATCTGGGAATCAGAAAACTGAGTTTCTAGTGCAGGTTCTACTTTGGTAAGCTAGTTTGGATAGGTTGCTTTTCCTTGGCGAGCCTCAGTTACCTCATTTTCAAAATGAAGTGGTTGGTCTAGGACTCTAGGTGATCACTATGGTCCCTTCCAGGTTATACTTTTGTATCAGGGCTCGTAGTTGAAAATGACCTATCTCCCCATAAGTATGTAGCTTGTATCCTCAAATAGGAGCCAATGTATTAAAGTGGAGAAAGTTCTGGAAGTAGAGCCAGATGGTCTAAGTTTGGCAAAGGTGCTCCTTACACCCTTTGGATAAGTGTCAATTTCATCTGAAAAATGGGAGTAGGGGTGGTTCAACTAGGTGTTCTCAAAGGTCCTTTACAACTCTGATTCTATGCTCTAATGATGATGGCAGAAGAAAAAGAGATGTTTTAGAGGCTGACAGGTCTTTATGGGGCACTTAATAGATGGTTCAGTTTAGCTATGGTTTGCTGTTATGGCTATTGTTAGATTTCAGGTCTGCTGGGCAGGTCTACATCTAATTCTGTCTTCTGCGTGGCACCTGCCACATTGTTATGCTCAAATGTTAAACATTAATAAAATAGCAATGGGTGCCAATATTAGATTAGACCCATAAGATTCAGAGCAGTGATAAGTATGATTGAAATGCTTAGAATGGTAGAGATTATAAATAGGAAAAATTAGTTGTAATTGGAACTTAAATGATACTTTAGTAGCTGTTATTTTGTGGGTGGATTAGTTATGGGATTATTCCCTTACCTGAAGTCATTGGAGCAGTTCAGAATCACTATGTTTATAAATGAATTAAGGCTTCTACATCGATGGTATCTCCACCTGAATAGTAAAGTTTATGAAAACGTGAGATTCAGTATAGGGAAGTAGTTTTAACAAGGGTGATATAAAATAGCAGAGATAAAAGTTTAAATTGGTTTTTCAGTTTCACACCCTGCCAGAAGGGACTACCCCTTTTGTAGGACTCTCAGTGCCTAAAGAAGTGCCAGAAAGCACCCCTGATAGGCACTCAAATTGGAGCTGACTGGATTAAGGGAATGTTAAATAAAAAAAAAAAATAAACCCTTACTTTCAAATGACCAAAGAAGAGCAGAAAGGACTAGACTAGGTAATGGGGGTTAAGTGACTTGCCCAGGGTCACAATGCAAGTGTCCTTGCCAATTTGAACCTAGGACTTCTTATCTCAAGGCCAGACTTTCAAACCACTGAGCCTAAATGAATTGATTTTGAAATTGATTCCACTATTTTGAAAAGCAAGTTTATATGGGTAAAAATGCTAGTCTTTAAAATGAAACAGTTTTCCTGAAAGCACAGCAACCACCCACCCATTCACCAAAAACATCTGCAGCTGAAAAGCAGTCAGTGAGAACCAGACTGGCTTCCTTTTTCCTGTTAGATGTTTGCCTTTTTGCAAAGTGCACACATGGGCACAAACTTGAGTACAATACCTGTGGGGAAGAAGAAGAGAATAGATTGATAAGGGAGGAGGGAACACGGGGTGGGGGTGAGGAAGAGAGAGAGAGAGAGAGAGAGAGAGAGAGAGAGAGAGAGAGAGAGAGAGAGAGAGAGA
>NC_058135.1:111231871-111326593 GCF_016433145.1 Gracilinanus agilis | reverse complement strand
GGGGGAGGGGGCAAGAGAAGAGAGTCCTGAATCTCGGGGACATCGGAGCGCCCCAAGGGCTACGCGATCTCCACCCCAGGAGGGGCCACCGGGCCCAGTTCGCCACCCCCCTCCCTGCTCTCCTTTTACTCTTCCCCCACCTCACCTCCCAGCTACCACTCCCCACCTCCCTAAAAATAACTCGGCCCCGGCGGGGACAGGAGGAGCCGCCACTGTCACCCGAGAGGAGCCGGGGGAGGCGTGTCCGAGTCTTTGGCCCCGGGAGTGAGGAGCCGGGCGCGCCAGGAAGCTTCTGAGACTAAACTAGGGGGAAGGGGAGAAGGAAGAGTTTACGTCCCAGCCCGGCCCCCAGCGCCCTTCGCCTGGGGCTCGGGATTGCGGATCCGCAAGAATTTCGGGAAGATTTTCCCGAGGACTCGGCCACTCGGGGTCTCGGCCCTAGGAAGTACCCCTGGACTGCGAGGCCCGGGAGCGGCGGCCTCGGAGGCAGCGGCAAAGGCGGCGGCAGCAGCAGCAGCGGGAGCGCCGCCTCCTGCTTTTCTCCCCCCTCCCCCAATCTCCTCCCCTTCCCTCCCTTCCCCGCTCTTCCCTTCTCCTCCCCTCCCCTTCCCTCCTTTCCCCTCCCCTCCCCTCCCCACTCCCTGGCCCGGCCCGGCCAGGCCAGTGTCCGCGGGAGCCCCCTGCGGACTCTGCGCCCAAGGCCCCCTGCGGCTGCGCTGCTTAGCTGCTTCGCTGAGGGCGGACGGACGGATCGAGAGACGGAGGAAACGCTAGAGCCTGAGCGGGGCCCGGGCAAAGCTCTGTTGGTGCTGGGAGGAACAGCCCCAGCCCGGCCCCGCGGGGGGGAGATGGCGTCCTACGTGGATAACAGCTTCCGCCAGGCGGTGATGAAGAACCCAGCCGAGAGGAGCCCCCAGGTACCAGACCCTGGCCCCCGCGTGGCTCGCTACCCCCCACGACGGCCTCTCCTGATTTGCACTACTTTCCCCCCGCGTTTTTAATTTCCTCCTGCCCGGGCTCAGCCACCTTTCACTCCCCTAGTGCCCCCTCCCCCATGACCATTTTCTTGCCACCCCTGGCTCTCTTTGCCCTTCCTTTACTATCCCACACCTCCCTCTCCAGCTTATCCCTCCTCCGCTCCTCCTCCCCTCCCATCCGCTTGCCTTGGGATCTTCCTTCAACTCCCGGGATGAATGATTTGAATTCTCCTCTTGGCAGCCCCTTATCATCAGTCTTCCCTCCTTCTCCCTTCCCTTGCCTCCCACTTAGCAATCAACCCCCCATCCCCTCCAACACACTCTTCAGGCTTTCTGTGGGCCATCGGTCACCTAGGTTAGGAGACCTTACTCCGGGGAAACTTATCTTCCTTTTCATGATGCCCTTTTAACTTTTATTTGGAGGTCTTTATGTCTCTTTTGTGAGGGAAACTCAGGGGAGCGTGCAAAAGTGTCAGTTTTATACAACGCGACTAAAATACTGAATTTAGCATTCTGGGAATCTTTTTCGTCTCCTAGAGAGAAATGTTGAGCTGTTTATTTACACACACACACACACACACACACACACACACACACACAACCCCATATATATATTATTTTTCTTAATGATGGCCGTTGAAGAAAGGCTGCTGAGTTTACCCTCCTGGTGTAAAGAGAGTAGTTTAATTTAAAAAAATGGTGCTCTTGAAATGTTTGCAAGTTTAGATTACCGAACTGACCGCCAGTCAGGGATATTTACTTGCTTGCTCTTAGGTAGTGATGGCATTTGAACAATTTGCATAAAAGTGAACTGATTCTTTTCATTATCCAACCTTTTTCATGTTAAGATAGTTCATTAACCTTTAGAAACTTAATTTTGTGGGGTATTTTTTTAAGGGAGGAGAGGTGGCATTTGACTGCATTAAAGATGGGATGTTTTATATCACTGATTTGACTTTTTTCCCCTGTAGGGAATTTTTTTTTGGGGAGGGGCAGTTGACTGGATTATGCTGAGTGACAACATATTCTTTCAGTTTTGAATTGGTGACTAGATGGGATGCTGCTTCCAACTGTCTTAAACAAATAAGCTCTTAGTGATCCCTAACACAAGCTACAGTTCAGAAACTAATGACTAAAAGAGTTACTTAACTCATTAGAGTTTAACGCCATCTGTCCTGTCTTGAGGATGTCCTCTTTCTCTTGAGTTGGTTATGGCCTGTTTTCAAGAGGCCTATTCTCTTCCTTAAGCCCTCTCCCCTAAACTTGAGATAGTATTTCTTTTTCTTTTCCCTTCCTTTAACATGAAGAGACAAGCGCAAGATAGAGTATGAATATTTTATACAAGCTTATACCCTCATTTTGACAGAAGTCCAAAGGATTGGCATGAGGGTCTCATTTAAAAATTTCCCAGGGAAGTTGATGTAGATCTATCTGTGTCCTCACAGGATGATTTTTTTTTTGCATTGACCAACTCTATGCTTAAAGAGTTCAATTTTATAAGCAGAATGATTTTAATTAATCTCCAGAAAGTTCCTTCCTATAAGACACCTCCAGCTGAAAAAGGAAGGTCTGCCCATGCAATTTCCCCTCTTTATGTGCCCCTGTCTCATCCAGTACTTGCTTACATTTGGCAGTCATTCCGAATATTTATCCATGTGTAAATGGATGGCTCAGTAGGGGTATGATTTGAAAAGCAAATTTCAGTTAGATATTTCAGTTTCTTTCAAAGATGCTTTTTGAAATTTGAAGTGAAATCACTTATTTAGAAGCTGAGAACCCCAGAAGGGGCGTTGGGGGTTGACATTTAGTGACCTAACGTAAGTGACCTTTTAGTGCAGATTAGAAAAAGAACATTGCGGTTGGTCAGTTAGTCAGCTGGCAATTGCTCAGAAAACAGTCATTCAGGTAGTGGGCCATCAAACTAGGTTGGAAGAGACAAAACCTCTTCTGTGACAGCTGAAAGCATGTGCCAAATAAAATGAACTGTTAAACTTTCCTGTTTCTGCGCCAATTCTGTAGAATAGAATAAAATGGATGTAGCTCAGAAATTAGCCTGAATGCAATAAGTAGGGGCTAATGCAAGAAACCAGGTTCTCTAGACAGCTAAATTCAGGAACCTGGAGAAGTGACCAGAACTTCAGAAAGTCAGGTTGATAGAGGAGCTTGGGGTCAGGGATTTAGAGGTGGAAGTTATTGAACTCATTGCTTGGATGCTACCAAGTTCAACTCCTTTATTTTGTATTTGGGGAAATGGAAGATTCCTGTGCCTTGGTCCGGGGCAGACAATTGGTAAACAGTTTCTTTTATACTGGCAACAATTTCTAAATACCATTAGATAAGATTATCCTTAGGTGTCCAGAATCAGTGAACCAGAATGAAGGACCTTGAGATAATGTTATGTAAGGACTGGTTCAAGGAGCTGAGGTTGTTAGTGTGTTTGGCTTGGAGAAGAGAAGACCGGGAGGGAAGGGGGGGGGGGGTGAGTTATGGGATTGGATAGCTGTCTTCAAATTTCTGAAGGATCCACCTTTACATGGATTGTATCTCTGCTTGACCCTAGAGGGAAGACTTAGAGAGCAATGGGTAGAAATTTTAAAGAGGCAAATGGAGGCTTGATTCAAGGGGAGTGTGGAAGGCTTCCTACCCATTCAAGCTGTTGAAAAATGGAACAAGTCTATAGAAAGTCAGGGAGAACTCTTGTTATGTATGTTATACAATTATCCCTTCCACATCTTGGGCTATGTATGTTATGGGCTCTGTGACCTGGAAAATCTGAGTAAAATGTTTTGGCCCTCAATTCAGAGAAGTCTGAATTTTTCTTTTTCTTTTATGGTGTGTTTACAGTACCTTCTTGTAAAATTTGGGTTAAGTATTTGGTCATAGGCTATGCTTAGGTCAATGTTAACATTTTGAGCCTTTGTGTCTACTTGCTTTCTTCTTTAACTTTTTATTTATTTTAACTTAAAAAAAGAAATTGGATATATTTATGATATTAAAAGATAAAATATTTTGTTATACAACACTATACATATATTTTTATGAGTTTTTTTTTTTTAACTTTTTCTATATTGTCTGCTGGCCTTCAGGTCTGCAAAATTCTCAAATTCCCATTTAATTTCTTGTGCCAACTTGCAATATTAGCAAAACCCCAAAGTTGGGATGTGGAAGGAATACCTGTAAATAGATTTTTGTAGAGTTTCATCTTAGTTGACTCGGTGTCCTCTGAGATCTCTTTCAACTCTAAGATGCAGTGGTATTGTGAAAACTCTGGTATTTAAAAAGCATCTCTCAGCATTTGATAATTAGTATTAAGGCAAACTACTTTAGTGAATATTCCATAAAACACTTTAAAAGGGAGCTATTGTTTTTGTGCCTGTATTTTTAAATTCAAGGAGAAGATAGGCCAGAAATTCTCCTCTTCCCCATTTAACCCTTTTTAAACTCATAAAAATAAGTTAAATTTTGTTTTTCATATTATATGTTGTTTTGTTACTATGACAATGGGTCTTGGATTATTGGGGATAAGAGATCTATAAATTCAATAAAAGCAAGCCTACTAAATTAAACATTTCGATTTTGAACTCCCAAATGAAAAAAGATTAGTAAAATATTCTTTTGTTGTTTTTAAGAAATTCATAGTGGTGGGTCTTTTCAATTGGTATGCTGATTACAGTAGAGAAATTTTAGAGTAACAGGCAAGAGTTGGGGGAAATCAGAATTTGAAAAAATTAAATGTTAAGCAATATTTGTTAAGAAACTTATTTTAACCACCCTATCTCTGTAACTTAGTTTCTAATTCAAACTCAGGGAAGGTATAGTTTTGTATTTGGGTCAATCAATTGTCCGGAAAATTATTGACGTAAAATGTAGCCTCCATAGTTAATTGACAGATCAAGTGGACAGATAATGGGAGGAACTTCTGTTTAAACCCAGAGATTTGGATAATTAGGAAAGAGAACTCATTTTTCAAGTACACATGATTAGGCATTTCAAGGTTTTCTTTTGAGTTTTATTTCAGCAGTCAGAGGAGACATGTTAGGGAAGAAATACATTATTGTCACTTTAGGAAAGATTTTAAAAACCTAAAATCCAAAGAAAAAAATCCACTCCATTATATATCCTGGTTATAAGGGGTCTGAAAACCTGACTAGACTCCTAGTCAATGGAATACTATGTTCAAGTAGCCAAACAGCCTCAGAAAATAATAATAAAAAGAGACATGTGCATGTTTACATTGTTCAGGTTACTTCAGCTGAAAAAAAACAAAAACCCCTCTCAAGTAATTGGTTTTTAAAAACTCTTTGGGTTGATGTCTTTAAAGACTTAAATGGCAAGTTCCATCACTAAACAAATTTAATGAAGTAACAGAAGTAAATAAATTGCAAACAGCTTCATCCCTCAAGGCTTCATATAATGAAATGATTTTTCTAAACTATTTTAGTAACGTTTAGTGGTTTCTGACCCTTTGAAAGCCTCCTGTCTGCTGTGGCTTAATGTTTTTAATGTTTCAGGTAGAATAGCAGCTAATCTCACTGTTGCACATAATGAACACCTCTTTGAAAGCTTCATCTAATCTGTTTTGAGTTACTCTTCTAAATATGATCCTTTTAACATCATGTCTTTAGGGTAAAGATAACTAAGATTGATGCAAAACAGTTGGGATTTGGGGGGACCAGTTCACTTGAATACATTGAATACAGTTGCTAAAGCATGAATAGGCTGGCTAAATAGACACATAAACACACTATGTTAACTTCCTAAACCTAGTCATATGAAAATGTTTCATGCCATAAGGGGAAGACTGAGTCAGTACCTTTGACCCAGCTCCTCCTTAATATAAGTACCTGTAAAAAAGAATCTTAATCTCTCTCTGTCTTTCTTTGATATATATTCAACTGTCAAACATTTTGAAAAAACAATGGTTTAACTATGGGAAAGGAATATGAATATTAGAGGGAAATTTTCCACTCGAAATGAGTTCTTTGGTACCATTGTTTGGGAATACAATCACATCATTTCATTTGGCAATTGATGCTTTGATTCAGCTAAAGCCCAGTTTAAATAGTTTTTTGATTCAGGAGTTTATGTTCCTAAATAATCAAACTTTTTTTTTTTTTTTTTTTTTTTTTGCAATGCATTCCGAGATGTTTAGCTTAAGAACAAAATGGCTTATATTTCTCATTTCTGATACTTAGATAACCTGTATCTGTGATCTTGTAAATGATGGCACTCCTACTTTTGATGAAACTCACGACTCATCCTTGACTCTCTGTCCTTTGTGATTATCATCTGCATTGTCATTTCCATAATTTACCCTTCCTAGAGGATCCTCCCATAAGGAATCCACAGTGTACTAGAGGCCTTCCTCTGGTTCTCTTAACATTTTGTGGGCACCTTTTTATCCCTCAGGTTGTCCATCTCTTATCCCTCACTTTTCATAGTATCAAAGGACCATAGATTTAGAGCTGGAAGAGATTTTTTAGATGTCATCAAGTCCTCTCTTCTGCATTTTACAGGTGGAGGTAACAGAGATCCAGAGAGGTTAAGTATACTGTCCAGTCACACAGCCTAGTTTCTCATGTGGGATTTGAACCTAGGTCTTCCTGAGTCCAAGACTGTCCACTATACCATGCTGTCTCTTTATATGACTAGTTCTTTCCTTTTCCTCTGAGGTTGTAGGTAAAAAGAAATGATAAATTTATAATTGGTAAAAATATTGATGCCATGGCCAAATTACATTAGCATAATGATAGATTTGTTGTAACTACCTTTTAAGCTTCTTTTCTAAATCCTATTTAATATTGGGAAGCTCTGGTATTTTAAGATAACATGTGGCATGTTTAGTAATTAGAAATAATTCTTTAGCTTGATTTTAATATTTTGGCAATGACATGAGATTAGTTTTTCCAACAAAGATTTTATAAGTAGATTGTTGATTTAGAGTAAAGTTTAACTTGAAATGATTGCTCTCTCATTGGCAATTTTTAAAAATCAAAACTGACAATGTATAATTTTGGGATATTCCCCAGCATCCAGTACAAATTTGCTTACTTATATTTCTTTTAAAAATTTTTGTGGATACTTTTTCTTTTTTCTTATACCATTGTTAAATCTCAGGGATCACCCAAACTCCCTTGTGTCTGTGAAAATTGACAAAATAAAAAAGCCACAATATGTTTTTCCCCTCTCAAACAGGTATGAGAATATATACCGAATATTCTCTACTAATATTTCACCACTGATTTTCCTCAGAGTAGTCTGGGACCAATATTAGTTGCTTATTTCTAATAGAACTAATTGGAAACAAAAGTTTTTGAAGTGGGGGGGCTAGGTTATTTTATTTGGATTATGCTGTTACCTCTATAGATAATGAAATTGAACTAACTGAAGTAGTATCGCTCAGGTGACTTTAGAGTAAAGAGATCTGGGAACTGGGTAAGATGTTAGGGCTCAATTACCACAGTTGTTTATGTCTGATGCTTCCTTTGTACACGATCAAATTTTGCGCATTTCTAAATATTCCTCTAGACTTACTCACTGAAGTTTGAGGTCAAAGTGAACTTAGAGAGTTTGAACTCCTAAGGGATACTCCCATAAGCTATGGAAAGTCTTAGGAAATTTCATGCACTTTGGACCAGTGAGAAGGATGTGCTTTTTTTTTTTTTTTTTTTAAACCCTTAACTTCTGTATATTGGCTCCTAGGTGGAAGAGTGGTAAGGGTGGGCAATGGGGGTCAAGTGACTTGCCCAGGGTCACACAGCTGGGAAGTGTATGAGGCTGGATTTGAACCTAGGACCTCCTGTCTCTAGGCCTGACTCTCAATCCACTGAGCTACCCAGCTGCCCCCAAGGATGTGCTTTTGATTGGTTTTGATGAAGAATTTCATATTCTAATATTTTTTTCAAGTAATGTCATACAAAAGTTCCAATTGTAGTCACTTAAGAATTCTAATTCTTTTCAAAATGCACTCCTTTATAAGTTCTCTTTCTTGTGTTTCTGGTAGTTTTAAAACTGAGAATAATGTCCTGGAGAAAGAAACTACACTATATTGCAACAGTATCTTCTTTTTGTGATCATTTGATTATCATTTTTTTTGACAATCCATTTGAAAGCAATCATACCACCCATGCAGATGGATGCAGCTGCTATCTGCTTTGAGAGATGACTTTGGCTGTAGCATCTGGACATTTCAGGTGTGGTGCATGTCCTTGGGCATTTGTGCTGGGTAAAGTGAGAGTATTGGATTTTGAGGTACCAGGGACCTTAGAGGTCATTTAGTCCAGTCTAGAGGAAGCTAAGGCCCAGCTACATTAAATGATATGCTGCAACTACATATTTGAACTCAGATCCTCCACTTCTGGCATTTTCTACCATATTCCATTATAGTGCCTTGATATCCTTTTGCTTCTTAGATGGACTTCATGTTGTTGGTATGCTATAAGTGAGACCAACATACTTATTTTAGATTTTACTATTATTATTTATTTATGGTCTGTACCTGTGATTTTGTTGTGAATTCTCAGTACAGAAACTCCCTCCACAGATGCTGATCTGAAACTCTGAGTTAGGTCACATAGCTAGTTTGTTTGAACTCAGGAAGGATTTAAATTCTGGTCTTTATGATAGGATACTTCATAACTGTCATACTTGGGTCTTGCTGCTACTGTAACCCTGAGTTTATCTGAACCAGATTATAATTGACAAATATTTATCAAAATTCATAAAACTATAATAGAAGATGAGATATTGTTAATGTAATTTTCTAGTCAATGTGAGGCTGCTGAGATCCAAATATATGCTTTAGTAGTCCTGATTTTTATTTGAGTTTGTCAGTACTGTTACCTCAAGAGGAATGACCTAGAGCTGTGTTGGCAAACTTATGACACATGTGCCAGAGTGTCCCACTCCCTTCCCCTTCTCCATGTGTGCCTGAGGACATTTCTTCTCATCACCTGCCCCTCTTCCCAGGAGCTCAATGGGATTACTTCCTCCCTCCCCTGTCTGGGGTAAGGCAAGGGGACTCATGTGGGGCGTTTGGGTTGCATTTTGGGCACTTGATTTCTAAGGTCTCTAAAAAGTTCTCCATCACTGACCTAGAGGTAGAAGGGCTATGTATAACATTCTTGATCTCCAGAAGTAACCATATCTGTCTTTTCCTCATTTTTCCAATTGTTCAAATATACAATGATTTACATTGTTGGAAAATAGCATTTATTTCCCATTTTTACACCACAAAGTGATTTTTTTTTGCTTAAACCTTTTCCCATAGCCCACACAATGATTTAAGTTTACTTAACTTTTTTTTGTTGATATATTACTATCATTTTCAAATATCTCTCTTCTCTTTCTCTACCTGCCTTATAACAAGAAAAAAGAGAGAAGGGGGTAGAAAACAGTTAAACAAAATTAACCAACCCCATCTACTGAGCCTGACAGGATATGCAGTTTTTTATACCCATTGTTCCTGACCAAAGAAGGGAGGGAGGTGCACATTTCTTTTCAAAGAGGCAGGCAAAAGTAGGGTTGGAGAGTTTTGATCTGGAAAGTTACTTGAGATGAAGCCAACATAATTATAGTAACTCTTGAGAACACCCTTCCCCTTCCTCCACCCTCCTGTGTTATATGAGTTAACCACCAATGAGAGGCTGGTAAGAAAAGAAATTAGTCACAATTAGGTGTTGTTTTTTTTTTTTTTTTTTTTTTTGGGTGGTGGTGATGGTTGGGTGGGGTTAGGAGTTGGGGGGTCCGTATTCCACATCCAGAAACCTTCAGAGATTAGCTAGCAAAAGGGCACTGACAATGTCAGCTGTAAAAGGAAGAGTAATTAGCTGATTCTCACATAATGGCAACTGTTACAATTGTTATCTTTCCAGGAAAAACCCAAGTCTTACTTGTGAATTGAACTGTTAGATCCTTTACAAAGACTTACTTTAGTTGGGGTGTATATACAGTCCTGCTTCCTTATTTCTATTTCTCTTTTAGCATATTGAAAGGTGGCCACACCATGGCACACACTGTAAGTCAGGACCTGGTTTCACATCCTGTCTCTGAGGCTTATTGCCTGCGGGACTTTGGGCAAATCACCTCACCTCCCTGCCTCTTGGTTTCTTCATTTATAAAATGAACAGGTTGCAGGTGATAGTCTATAAGGTTCTTTTCAACTTTAGTTCTAGCTCTGTATTCTCCATTTTTTGTGTCTTTCTTCCCCTCTCCCCTCCCCCCGCCTTTTAGGTTTAGAAGAAAAGACATCAGAGAACTCAAATAAAGCGTTAGTTAAACAAGTTGGAGAACAGATAGAAGTTCCACATCTTTCTTGGAAAGATAATCCTTAGGAATGGGCCACTTAGAGGCAACCGGTAGTACAGTGGATAATAGATCCAATGATATAAATACAGTGGTAGATACAATAGAATCAGGTGAATTTGACTTCAAATATGACTTCAACCACTTGCTATAAGACCCTGGGGAAGCCACTTGATCTCTGTCTCAGTTTCCTCACCTGTAAAATGGAGATACTAATAGCACCTATCTCTGAATATTATTGAGAAGATTAAATGAGGTAACACTAATAAAGTACGTATCCCAGTGTCTGGCCCATAGTAGGTACTCAAATCCTATTTTCCTGTTTTCCAATTTGATACTAGCTTATCCCTTAAAGTGTGAATATTTAGTTATTTCATTATGGGTAGGTATTTAGATTTTGTCCATAAGGCATTGTGAAAATACATTTCTTTCATTTCTCTTACAGTAGAAGAAGAAAAAAAAAGTTTAATTACCTGTAAACCTGTAAGTAAAGATCTTGAAGGTGATGTCATTAGAATGCATCTTTACTGGCCCAGGATTTAGAATCCAGCATTTCTATCTGAAAAGATTGTCATTTTCCAGATATAAAGACTGAAACTTGGATAGTTTTTGCAGATTAGACAAGTTGAATCCAGTGCTCTCTTTATTATACAGTATTGGGCCCTGATTAGAAAAAGCAGTGAAGAAGAGAATATTTATCAGGTAGAGAACCTAAAAAACAAAACAAAACAGAACTCCCCCCCTCCCCAAAGATTTTGACTGAGAAAGTAACATTGATGTTGCTGCCTCAGTTTCCTATCTGAATCCTAGGGTTGTCATGAGGTTCAAATGAGATAATTAAAAAGCATTTAGCACAATTTCTGGTAAATAGTAAGTGCTATATAAATGTTAGTTTTAATTAATATATTATTATTTTAAAGTTTGCAGTTAAGGCTTAGAAAGTAGAAAATAACCATTAGACAAGTTGATATTCTCCCCCTCAAAAATTAGTGTATACTTTCCCCTCTTTTTAACTTGATCATTAAAAATTGTTTTCTCATTATAGGTCATGCTAGCAATTAGCATGTAATCATTCATCCAAGGAGAATGCCTTTGTCCCTTCTTAGACACAGGAAAGAGTCTCTCAGGTGCCTTATGAAAGTAAGGTTTTGTGTACTAATAGTTTTGGTTTGTGGTTCTTAGAACTTCAAATCCATGCTCATGTCAGTTATTAATTAGGAGTCATTACTCCCTTGAATGATATCATAGAGAACTCGTTCTGGATTTCATGATCTGTGATCTTCTTGGATTAAAAGTATAACTCAAATTTGTGATCAAAACCATGCTATGAGAGAATTTAAAAAGGCTTATTTTTATTGTCATGCAAAACACACTTCCATATTGGTTATTGTTTTAAGAACACATTCATATATAACCAAAAACCCCAAAAGAAACCATAAATAATACTGATGTGAACTATGACTAGCAGTTCTTTCTCTGGAGGTGGATAGCATTCCCTGTCATAAGTCTTGTCAGGATTTTCTCAGATCATTGCATTGCTGAGAGTAGCCAAGTTTTCACAGATGTCCATCATACAATATTGCTATTACTGTATACAGTGTTCTCCCAGTTCTGCTTATTTTCCTCTTCATCAGTTCCTATAGATCTTTTCAGCTTTTTCTGAAATCATCTTGCTTATCATTTCTGATAGCACCTATTGAGAGAATGGATTTTGTTAATATTACATCCATGAAGTCTTAGTAGATAAAAATTTTAAAATTCTAAACAACTTTGTGAAATGTTAGAAATTTTCCTTTTTTTGTAGTGTAGTAATGAGATGAAAATGGAAAACTGGTTTTATCCATTTCCTGTGCAACTTAACAATGAAGCTTTTTATTTGAAGAATGCTTTGTAAAAGAGATGTGTTAAGTGGGGAATTAATTGAATATGAATAAAAATGTCTTGTTTATTAACATCTTTTGGATGCCTTTCTGGTGACTATAGGACAAAAAAGGTGAAAACAAATTAGTAATGAAAACAGTTATTCTTCAGATGAATTTTTGGGGGGTATTATAAAGGGTCACTGAATTTGAGAGCACCTTATCAATCAATGTGAGCATTAATTAAATCTCTACTGCTTGCCTTGACACCCCCTTTCTTGCTAATTCTTCTGGTAAATAGAGTGACTAAGCTTTATTTGGTAACTGTATGCATTTTTGAACGTAGGATGCAGAAAACTATATATTTTTCCAAGAAAATACTGGACAATGTGTTAGGAATTCTGAAGACAACAAAACCTTCCTTTCCAAACCTCTCATCTCTGAACTTGAGCTACATAGAGAAATCTTGAAGGACCATCCTCTTTGGAGGAATTCAAGAACACTAAGAATATTAATCCTAACTTAAAATAAAAAAGTCTGTAAAAGTCAGCAAAAATTTTTTCCCCTTATTGCTTACATCTCCTGCTTTTTGTTGTCATAGACTCTTAACAAAATTAACTCCTTTTTTATGCATACATTTGCATATATTTGTATACATATTTCATCTATGGAAGTACTTAAGTTTCTTTGGCTTCTCAAAGGAAGTAGTTTTAAGTTTCCAAATTTCAAATTATTTTGTTGCCCTGGCTTTGAGTAAATTAAAATACCTGTTAAGTTAGGGCAAATGGAAAGGATAGAAGAAGAAATAGTCTTTTTGGATATTAAGAGCCTTTAGTGCAACCATTAGCATAGCTATCCTATGAAAGTGGAGCATTGCGATACAGCTGGAATAACCCCTGAACTCCAAAGGATCTCATTGCCAGTATGATCTTGGGCAGTCTTTGGTATTTTTCCTGACCTTTCTTGACAAGCTTTGTCTTATAAACTAAGGTAAAATTAAAGTTGGATATGTTTTTGTCTCTTTTGTGTGTTCATCACTTTTTCTTATGTAGTTTTTTTTTTGGGGGACAAAGGTAAAAGAAAATGACTTTGTTAATAGAGGTAGTCTTCTTGTAGATGTTGTCTCAAGTTTATTTTGATATGAGAAACTATATATGTTTCTGAGGGCTAAATTTCAAAAGGTTATGGAATAAAACTTTCATTTTCAAAGTTAAATTATAAAAACAAAATATTAAAGTAGTCTTTCTTTTTCTTTCCCATCCCTCCCCCCCCCCCCCCCCCCCCCCCGAATGTGTACTTTTCCATTCAGTTCAAGTTTTTTGTCTCCCTTTCCTTGCTGGTTATGTTGTAAAGGCTAAAGAATAAATAAGAGATCCCAATATACAATGGTGATGATGATAATTAACATTTACATAAAACTTTAAACTTTGCAAATTGCTTTATAAATTTTCTCATTTTATTCTTACAACAACCTTGAATGGTACTTGCTTATATTATCTCCATTTCACTGATGAGGCAGACAGAGGTAAATGATTCATATAAGGCCACACAGATTGTAAATATCTTCAGTCTGATTTTGAACTCATATCTTCTTGACATATGACTATTAGGAACTCTTATCACCCAAAATGTGAAAGAAAGGTGGGAATCTTGATCATGACAGGAATTACAATTTTTTCTTTCAGATTTCCAAGGAATTTCCTTAAAGCCTTTTGAGAAGAGTACATTTTTGGGAAACCATTATTGATTCTTCTGTCTGTATGATGATACAAAGATCCTTTTGAAGGCTCTTCCTATAGCCAGATTAATTTTCCTTCTCTTTAGTCATGTCATTCTCCTTAAAAACTATCTATAGTCCCTTACTGATTACGAGGCTATATAAAACTCTTCTTTTTAGTTCTGTATTCTAGGCTGTCATGATCTCCTTTTCCAAATTACCTTATAACATTGCCATCTAAGCACTATGTGCTGTATCCAAGCTGGACTGTGCTGAAAATCTTTGTACTATATAATAGGGGGTCATAGATTAAGGTAGAAGGGAATTTAAGAGGTCATCTGGACATCATTTTACAGATGAGGAAACATGCAGAGAGAAGTGAAATGACTTGACCAAAGGCTCCTCTGCCTCTGTCTTTGCTCAGATTCTCTCTATAAAGTTTACCCTTTTTCCCCACCTCTCTTTTTCATTTTGCCCATTGAAAGCCAACTAATCTGTCAAAGATCACTTTCAGTCCCCCCCCCCCCTTTTGTAGTTTTTTGAGAACAGGAGATGTTTTATTTGTCTCCTGTGTTATACCCAAAGATTTAGCACTTTGTCTTATACATAGGTAGTCTAGAAATTTTTCTGAGCTGAATTTAATTTAGTTTAACCCTTACCTTCTCTCTTAGAATCAATATATTGGTTCCATGGGAGGAGAGTGGTAAGGGCTAGGTAATTAGGATTAAGTGACTTGCCCAGGGTCAAACCACCACGAAGTGTCTGAGGCCAGATTTGAAGCCAGGACCTCCCATCTCTAGGCACAGCTGTTCTCGCCACAATATGGAAGTTTTATTTAATATGAAATTTTGAGCATTTCCTGGTAGCCTTAAAGTGAAATAGTCAATGAAGTGTTATCAATATTACGTGGAAGGAGAATTTAACAACGTAGAATGAGAAACTGCTGGCATGGCTTGTTCTGTACATAAAGGTACTCAGGCTTTCTTAGTACCCACCACTGGATTTTTAGCAATTCAGCTTGTTTCAGAGGAGGGCATGGGAAGGGTCCTAAGGTTTCTGGATTGAATTTTAAAGTGTGCTTTTCATTTGAAATGAATAATAGTTAAGTATGCCATAGTTATGATACTGTTCTTTAAACATTGGTGATTTCACTTCCTCTGCCAACCCAGTGGGGCACCTGTTCCAATCTATATGACTAGAAGCCTCCCCACCCTCCACCTTGTGCTTGGCAGAAGGGTTGCTGAGGCGGAAAGAATAATGATCTGATGGCAAACTTTTGGAGGAAGAGCCTCTTAACTCTTCTAACTTGGGCTGGTTCTTAGACAACAGGCTCACAGACCTCAGTGTTGTTACATCAAAGCCTTATGGGCATGATAGAATGTGCAAGAGAGACTTCAAGGACCCAGAGTCATCTTTCTTTCGTCTTGTGGAGGAGGCACAGGGCTAGGACTTTAATGATGGATGAGTAGCCATGATGCCTGTGTTTTGTGCAGACTTTTTGTTAAATGCAAAAAGCTTTAGGGTTTATGGGGCAGGATGGAGCAGAGAAGGGAAACACAAGAAATATATACATACTTTGCTTTCCTGCTGTAGCATAGTTAAGAATAGATGAACTATTATTTGTGAACTGTTAAAAGAGTTATGTTGCTTTCCATCACATGATCCAAAATGTTTAGAAAAATATCAGCTGGAGTAAATGTGTAGAACCACTACCACCGGCTGGGATTCTCTAGAAGAAGCCATCACAAATGAATTAATGGATAAGTATTGGTTAAACATTTACCACGCACTATTATGCACAAGTGGTGCAGTAGATAGAGAGCCAAGTCTGTAGTTAGGAAGACCTGACTTCAAATATGGCATCAGACACATTTTTAGGGTGTGTGACCCTGGATGAGTCACTTCACCCTTTTTGCTTCAACTTCCTCATCTGTAAGATGAGCTGGAGAAGGAGATGGCAAAGTATACCGGTGTCTTTGCCAAGAAAATCTCAAATGGAGTCATAAAGACTTGGACATGATTGAAATGACTGAACAGCAACAAATGCACTATTATAAGTGCTGGGGATAGCAGCAAACGTGAAATAGTATTTGACCTCGAGGAGCTTCTAATGAGGGAGGAAAGCAGTGAGTATTCATGTAATGAAGCAAAAATGAGAAACTTCCTGAAGGAGTGGCCGTGTTCACACACACACACACACACACACACACATACACACACACACACACACACACACACACACGACACTTAACCTCTTAGTGTTTTGGGCAACTATTCAGTTTCAGAGAAAGAGGCAACCTGCAGTGGTAGACAGTGGCCTCACCGGGAGACTGTACACACCAGTGAAGCCATGGCTGGTTCTGTCTCTATTTCCTATATATAAAAACCAATACAGTTCTGGACTGGGAGTAGGGCACTTGCTAGGGGCGAAGGCATGGCTGTGTTGGGATTGGTCTCCTGTAGAAAGGAGTGCTTGAGATTACTGCATGGAGGTGAAGCAGTTTATACAAAGTTAATTATTTTAGTAGCATACTTCTTCCAAAGACTGAGTTGGTGTCTTTTCTTCCAGGAAATTTCATCACTAGTTGATCAGTTTTATGGTTATGATCCACTGTTTTTAAAACACATTTATTTGCTGTTTTATGCTCCTGCATAATTTTCTTTAGGGTTTTTTTCTTCTTTTGAGGTTCTTAAAGCATATATATCCTTATTTGAGAGGAGATGGAGAGATGTCTTAATGAATTCTAAAGCTAAGGAACTAAATTGCTTTCAGATGGGAGGTCTTTCTAGGACTCAATCTAATTAGTAGATAAGTTCCAATTATTTGGAGTTTGTAAAGGGTTTCTAAAACTCTTTGTCCATTCCCCTAGTTTGGCTTTAGAAGCCAGACCTGGGGCAGCAGTTGGTTTGGGTGGTATGGGATGGCAAGACTTTTCTCCATAAAGGTTGCCTCACTCAGCATGGCAGCAGGGACAGGTTGGGAGCAGGGCTTCTCTTTGCTGGGCTTGGGGGACTTTCTGTTGTTTCTTGGGCTTTTGGGCTCTGGGTCATAGGCTGTTGCTGCTAAGGTCTCAGAAAATATGGTGGTGGAAGTGGTGGCAATGGTATAATTTAGCCTGGTACAGGTGGTCTCTTGTCTCTCTCATAGGCAATTTTATACATAAGGCACATAGAGAATGTATTGCTATTTTTTCTTTCCCGGCCATCGTTTGGAACCAATATTTTTAACATTTGCATATGTGCATGGGGACCATGTCAAAATATTTAGACGACCTCTACTCTGGCACATTTTGCATATAAGCTATTTAACTTCTCCAAAGCTTATTTTTTTGCCTGTAAAATAAAGGGTTTGGACTCACTTTCCCCATTCGGCTGTACTACTTTGGGACTTGTTTGACTTCTCCACCATGCCCCAGGAAGCTCCTCATTTATTGCTAATCTTTTAAATTGATAATCAGGATCATCAGGCATGAAATTAAGGTAGAACAAAGGTTCACTTGAATTCAAATGCTGTTGAAATCCTTTCCTGGATTGTTTAGAGGAGAGAAGAGAGCATAATGGCTATTGGATACTTTGGGAGGATAAAGAGGAAGGGAATCTTCCATAGGAGAAGAATGTGGAAAGTGAGAGAGAAGAGAAAAGAAGAGTGTGGATAAGGGAGGGTACTGAAGACAGGCTTAGTCTACTTTTTATGGCTTTGCTTAGTATTGGCTGTGTTATTAGTCAGTGAAACAATAAGCATTTATTTAGACCTATCTGTGTCTAAGCATTTATATGTATATATATATATTTCATTTGATCTTCATAACAACACTGAATTATGTGCTGTTATTATCCCCATTTTGTATTTGACCTCTGATGCAAACAGAGATTAAGTGACTTGCTCAGGGTTACATAGCTAATAAATATCTTGAGGCAGAATTTGAACTGGTTCTTCTTGACTATAGGCACAGTACCTCTATTCACTGCACCATCAACTTCTGCTCTAAAAAAAAGATAACCCCTTCTCTCAAGGAGCTCAAAAATCTAATGACAGAACTTTAGGTAGGGAGCCTTTTTTTTTTTTTCACTTTGCCCTTTAAGGTTTCTTTTTCATCCTTTTTTTCTTATAGCTCCCTTGAGATTTTTAACTTTGCCAGCATTTGTTAGGATTACTCCATCATCTTTTGGAATTATTAATGATGCTGTTTGGCTTTGACTACATTTGTACTTGTCTCCATTCAGTGCCAGCTCCCTTTAATACATCCTAAGGGAAATTGAAAGCCAGGGAATGAGGTAGTAACATGCATGGGATGATTAGTATATATTAAATCAAATTGGATAAAATTATATTATTTTATTCTCTAATAGTTCTCCTAAACCAAGTTTTATTGGTGGTGTAAAAGTAAAATACTAAAAAAAAAAGTAAATAGGTATTGTATCAAATGGTACTAGTTTGCCCCTTCTCTTGAGGGGCTGTTAGGAAATGACAATAGTTTGCTTCTCAAATGCTTTAGAAATCATATATCTCTAAGCAGTTTCTTTACTTTTTATTCCCTGATTACCTTGGCACTGTAACTTGATTTAGGTCTAGAATCCTGTACCTCTCGCCCCTCAGTACTACTTTGAGAAATTAATATTGAGGTGCTATAGATTGGTTAGGGTTACTTATATAATAGTATAGGAAACAAAAACTCCATTGTTGAATGGCATAAATTGACTATCTTTTATGGTCCAAGTTTTAATCATCAAATCTAATCTTTGAATGTGGGAAAAGACCTTTTGAATAAATTTATTTTTAACCAATTGGCCTTTGTTTTCTCATCCATAAAGTGAGAGAGTTTGACAATTACCTCTGTGGTTCCATTCTGTCTTAGAGGTATGGGTAATTATTTCATCTTACTATCACTAGAAAAGATCAGATGTGACTATCCATTGGTTAAAAAAGAAACTTATAATTCTACTCTGAAATAAACATTTTTATCCTATCTTTATTTTCTTTGTCTTACAGATAAAAAAAATTCCAACTTGATTTGTCATGTCAAACGAAGTTAAATCCTTTGAGGCTTTTTTTTTTTTTAACCCTTATCTTCCATTTTAGATTCAATACAGAGTATTCATTCCAAGGCAGAAGAGTGGTAAGGGCAAAGCCTTGTGGGTTAAGTGACTTGGCCAAGGTCACCCAGTGAGGCAGTATCTGGGGGTCAGGTTTGAACCCAGGATCTAGGCTTTGAAGTATTTTTAAACTTCAGTCCTTCAAATTCTAACAATTATTGTTTAAAATTTATATGTATTTTAAGGAACTCAATTTTGAGAAAGATACACATTAGGATTAATTTAGCTTTCTCTTTAGTAACGTCATAGAGTGCACCTTAGAGGTCCTACGCCTTCCTCAGTTTTATACATGAAGAAACTGATGTCTGCATAGATTAAAGGAATTGCCAGAATCTCATCTTTAGTAAGTAGGATTTGAACCTAACAGGGTCTCTGACTCTAAATTCATCTCATTTTGTTATATTTAATTAATATCTAGGATATACATTTATCCTTTTTTTAGTGGCACTTCTGGAGGCAGAAGATAGGTACATTTTGGTAGCTGCTTTGTTGAATGAATCCGTTACTGATGGATTCATGATCTACTGATAGATCTGTGGTTTGCATTATGCAAACTATGCATAATGCAAACCACAGTTCTTTTTCCATATTCTATCTGCCAGACTTGGAGTCTTTCTTTTAGGACTTTTTACATTTTGTGGATACCTGTAAAATGCCCAGGTTGCCTATTCCTTTACTTTTTATTATGTGACTTGTCATTCTCTCTTTTTAAAACTTTTTTTAAATTAAAAAAATTTTTTTAAACCCATAACTTCTGTGTATTGGCTCCTAGGTGGAAGAGTGGTAAGAGTGGGCAATGGGGGTCAAGTGACTTGCCCAGGGTCACACAGCTGGGAAGTGTCTGAGGCCGAATTTGAACCTAGGACCTCCTGTCTCCAGGCCTGACTCTCAATCTCTCAATCACGCCTCCCCAACCCCCCCAGTCATTCTCTCTTTCTGATCATTTATTTTTCTCAAAATTTCCATTAGGTCGACATTGTAAGTTTTCTGAAATCTATTTGTATGTTCTTGTTACCCTCTGGGAAACTGTTCTTTAATGATCTCATTGCAGGATTCACATCCATGTATGTATTGCTGGGAGAAGAACTATATTTAAAGAGATGAGTTTTTTAGGCATTAGTGATGAAGGGGGAAGGGCATTCAAAGACTTTTTTCATGGGAAAGTATATAATGTGGTTTATTTAAAGAAATATGAACTTGACAAATATCAACAAACACAAACACTTCAATATACAAAGAAGAACGATAAGAGGATTATTTGTGAAGCTCTTAACTTCTCTTATGTACAATTTTTATAGTGTGTTTTGAATGTAACATGACAGGAACAAAACTGGGTAACTTATTTGTGCCCCTTCTCTTCTGTGTATATATTTATATATATATATAAAGTTCCATTGACCATCTTCTTGCTTTTTACTTTTTTTTTTTGGCTTCACGTCACTACCTGCCAACTCAGGTAATATGTTAAAATGATAATAAGTAGATTAGATAAGGGCAATAGAAATCACATTGGAGTGTAGTGGAAAAAGCAGACAGAGATAGTAAGTAAGAGATAGTACTAGCCACCTAATTTCCTAGCAGCTGCTCACCTTGAACTTGGATTCTACCAGCATCAGGCTCCCAGGAGACCTCTTTCTTCCTAGCAAAAATGATCATGAGAGAGGCATCAGCTTTGATAATTGCAGCTCTACCTCTCTGATTGGAGAGCTGGAGGACAAAGTGAGGAACTCCTAAAAACCTCCATTTAAAGGGGACTCACTCACCAGCCAATTTTTCATTTCCCAAAAGTTGCAATTCTTGGGATTTGGAATCTTATCATTTTCTATCTACCACCCCTTTTTGAGAGAGAGAGAGAGAGAGAGAGAGAGAGAGAGAGAGAGAGAAAGAGAGAGGGGTTTCTTCCTAGTGCTTAGCACAGTGCTTGGCTCATAGTAGAAGACCTTGAAGGATCAAGGTCAAACTCAAGCCTGAAAAATTTGCAATTGATCTTGGAAGATTTAGGGAGTCCTAGAAGGTTTTTCAACAGGAAAAAGGGGGTGTTTAGGGAAGAACAGAGGCAGGGAGATTAATCTGGAGATGTTGATTATGCTCTGGGTTATGACCTTGGACTAATGTGTCCAGCAGTAGAAATGGAAAGCAAAGGAAAAATGTAAGAGATTTGAATCTTTGAATAATCTAAATAAAGCAGGAAAGGATCAGGAGCTATATGATAGGCAGGTGTAGTAATGGCTCAGTTTTAATTCCTCTTCAGATTTTATATTTTTATTTTCATTCATGTATTTATGTAGTAGAACAGGAGACTTATTGGAGGGTTTGATCTTAATAAGATAATTGAACAAATTTAACAATGAACAAGATAATACAAATTTTTCTTTCTCAAAATGAAATGTTTTTCATTATTCCATAGATGGGACAGAGGACTAGGATAATTAAGTAATTTTTGTTGATCCAATGCCAAAATGAAAACAAAGGAAAAGCTTTTATGTATGGGTTATGTTATAAATGGTAATTTTCAGTCTCTGACTCTGCCCCCCTCCCCGTTTTCTTTTGGTTCTTCAAATAAGTTCCTTCCTTAAGGAAGCATCATGTTATGGTTAAATAATTGTTGCATTACATTAAAGCAAACTTTTAAATTTTATTTCTTTAGGAAGATTCACTCTTTCTCCTTGCAACATGGCTAATATGGAAATGTTTTACATGATTGCACATGTATAATCTATATCAAATATCAAATTGTTTGCCTTCTCAAGGAGAGGGGAAGAGAGAAAGGAAGGAAGAAAATTTGGAACTCAAAAAAAAATTTTACATGTAGTTGAGAAAAAATAAAATTAAAGAAAGACACTTAATAGGGGCAGCTAGGAGGCTCAGTGGATAGAGAGCCAGGCCTGGAGACAGGAGGTTCTGGGCTCATATGAGGCTTCATTCACATACTTCCTAGCTGTGTGACCCTGGGCAAGTCACTTATTCCTATTTGTCTAACCCTGACTACTCTTCTGCCTTAAAACTGATGGATTCTAAGTATTGCTTACTCTTGAGTGCAGTTTAAATAGACAGACAATAGTTATCTGGTTGTTGAGTTGTTTCAAGTCAGCTTATGGAGAGAGAGAATAAAAGGTGGGAAAGAAAAGGAAGCATATATAGACTCATTGCTTTAGATTTCTGGACTTTGAAGGGCAAGAATAAATTCACATAGTTATTCCCTCTACACAATGTTACAGAAAACTGAGAATATTTGAAGAAGGAAAAGAAGTATTGGGAGGGATCGAAGATGCTAGAGATATTAATGGAGCAGGTGGATGATAGCGTAGAAAGGGATGGAACTGTTTGTTTAAGTACAGGGAAAAAAAGAGATTTGAGTTTATCTCTAATATTGGCTTCTTCTGAGTCAGCATGGGCTAAGTAGATTGAGTGCTGGCTGGCTTCAAGTCCAGCTTCTGAAACTTACTGGTTTTTTGACCCTGGATAAGTCATTTAACCTCTGATTCTGGGTTGTCTCGTCAGCAAAATTGGACTTGATGACCTCTGAAGACTTCCATTTTCAGGTCTGTGGTCCTACATCTCAGGCAGTTTCAAATATCTTGCTTACAGCCTTGATAGGATAAGACTTTCACTGGGAGCTTTCCTTTGTGGCTCTGGTCTTAAGTACATGGGCCATAGGAATGGCCAGAGAAGTTAGTTTAGAGTAGGGGTACCCTTACAAAATATTTTAAATGTGAAATTCAAAATGGGTATTAAAATGGGCAGATCGGTAGTGAAAACTATCCATCTGCCCAATTGAGTGCAGCACATAATACTTTTAAAATTTATATATTTTAACTTTCTAAGTTCATTGTCTTGAATTCGGTTTGTGCTCATTTTGTTAATTTTTAAGGGCCTTTTACAGGTATTAGTTACAAGGTAGAAGAGTGGTAAGAGCTAAGGGGTTAAGGTGATTTATCCAGGATCACATACTGAGGTCAAATTTGAATTTAGGTCCTTATGACTTCCAGGCCTGGCTTTCTATCCACTGAGTCACTTAGTTTCCCCTAAGGAACTTTTTTACTTTTGTATTAAATTCATGGAAATTTGGTATTTTAGGAGAGTTTACTTTTAATGAGCATTTTTCTCCTAGTTTAATTTTTTATCCTTACAAATATATGAATCATAGAATCAGAATCTTGGAGCTAAAAGGCACTTTAGAGATGAGTTAGGCCAAAAATGTCATTTTACAGATGAGAAAACTGAGGTTTAAAAATTTTTTTTTAAGAAGATAATTTTCCAGGGCTGGTTAGGACATATTGTAACAGAAAATATTTTCAGAGTGATTACATAATTGCCCCTTCTGGTGAAAAATTCCTCTCCCTAATTTAGATGTATGTTTTTTCCCCTCCCTTATTTATTCATGAGTAGAAATAATTGCTATGTTTTTTTGAGGGTTGGGGATAGTGGTATTGGTATGATAGCAAAACTTGACTAATTCAGACAAGGTTATTGGGGGTTGAATTTAGCCTGGATTTTTGAAAGTCTGAATTATAGCTTTCTAAAAATATAGTTTTTTGAAAAAAAATAGTTTTTGGAGTTGTAATTTGCATACAGTCACCAAATAAAGTAGAAAAGTGTTACTTGGTAGAGGTATTTAAGGAAGTTGTTTTAAAAGTGATTTATAGTGAACATCCTTTTCATATATATAAAGGGAAGTTTCTAAAGTGTTTGAAATGAACATGTGTGCTTCAGGTATTCTCATTTTCTCTTTTTTAGCACAATTTTATGATTTTACACAATTATCATGAAGAAAGTTATTTTTTTCCCCAAACAAAGGGGAAAATAGCTCTGACAAATGCTAGATATGTCTTTGTGCTTTCTGAAAAACTGGAAGCTGGTGACCTGAACAATGCCTGGCAAGCCCTTTATTAGAGCTTAGGTTGTTGAACTCTTGGTTCTGTCTTTAGCCTTCATCCTGTAACAAAAAGGCCAAAGAAAAACAATGGTCATGTAGTAGCTGATCCTGGTTTCTCAAAGGCTAAAAAAGAAGTAGATCCCAAGTCATCACCTGTGTGAACAATGGTGCATGGGGAATAATACAAGAAAAAGAACATGTTAGTTTGATTGGATGAAGGGATTGAGATATCATAATGCAATTCTTTTGAACAGTTCTGCTATGGGCATTTATATGCATACGGTCCTTTCTCTCTTATCTCTGCGATTTGCCTATGCATTGTATTTCTGGGTCAAAGCCTATGTACATCATGGCTTCTTCCATATAGGTATTCCTTCTACTTTGATGTATCATGGGTTGGCTTAAGAAATTAAATGGAATTTTGGGAGAGTTTTTTGGAAACTTCAGACTACAGGCCAGCTAAAGACACAAAACATTTAGAAATTCAGAAATGCATAAAATATATTATATATGCAGTATTATATAATATCAGCATATATTGTCTTTTAAAACCATAAACACCAGGAATTGATGCAGAGCGAAAGGAGCAGAGCCAGAAGAACATTGTACACAGAGACTGATATACTGTGGTAAAATTGAATGTAATGGACTTCTGTACCAGCAGCAATGCAATGACTCAGGACAATTCTGAGGGATTTATGGAAAAGAACGCTACCCACATTCAGAGGAAGCACTGCAAGTGTGGAAACACAGAAGAGAAACAACTGCTTGAACACATGGGTTGAGGCGGACACAATGAGGGATGTAGACTCGAAACAACCACACCAATGCAACTATCAATAATACGTAAATAAGTCTTGATCACACATGTTATAACCAGTGGAAATGTGTGTTGGATATGGGGGAGGGGAGGTAAAGGGGAAAGTAAAAGCAAGAATCATGTAACCATGGAAAATTTTTCTAAAAAAATAAATAAAATATTTAAATATGTATATGTATAAATAAGTGGGATTGAAAAAAAACAACAAAAATACCCATAAACACAAATGATTTCTTTTTAAAAGTTAAAGTAAAAAGGTAAAGTTTGCTAAGAGAACACAAAAGACAATAGATGACCAACAAAGCCTAGAAATGTAGAAATCTCTTAACATTGACCTTGATGAGGTCTATGACCAAACACTTAACCCAAATTTAACAATAAGTTACTAAAAGCATCCTATAAAAGAAAAATAAAAAAATTCATACTCCTCCAGTACAAAGGGAGGGCCAAACATTTTTTGCTGATTTTTCTAGATCATGGGAGTGCTGAGTCCCTGAACCGAGGTGATATGGAAAGGATATATGTAGTTTCAAATTACTTTGCTGAATAGCTGGACAAGCAACCTACTATGTGCTGGTTCAGTGGCTAGAGCACTGAGCCTGGAATCAGGAAGATCTGAGTTCAGATGAAACTTCAGACATTAGCTTTGTGACCCTGGGCACATCATTTACTCTCTTAGCTGTAAAATAATAACACTTACCTCTTACTGGTGTTGTGAGGATTAAATGAGATAGTATTTGTAAAGACTTTAGCATAGTTCCAGGCATATAGTAGATACTTAAATGCTTATTTCCCTTTTTCTCATAGCCCTTTGAAACAGTTATGTCAAATTGATGGGGTTGGTTGGAAACTTGTTGATTAATGTACATTTCTCTTATTATTAGTGATTTGGGGCATTTCTTCACATGATTGCTAATATATTTCTTTTGAGAACTGCCTGATTATATACTAGGGAATTTGTCTTGTTTTTTGTATATTGGTATCAATTCCCTCTGTTGCAGATACCAGTCTGCTTCCAAAGCAGTTTACTGCTAAGGCTTCTCCCTTCCTTCCTTGATTATTTCCCTTCTAATTCTAGGTGAATTGCTTTGGCAAATGTAAAAAAACCCAACAATTTCTAAATAGTCAAAATTTATCTCTTGTGATCCTCTCTTTCTATATTTGGCCAAGAACTCTTCCTTCATCTGTAGTTGTGAAAGATATTTTCTTCCTTGCTCTTCTACCTAGTAGGAAATGAAATGCTTGTTGAAAGAATAAATGAATTCCTCTTCTAGTATGAATTGGACTCTGAGGTTACTTTCAATTTAGAAAGCCTATGATAAATCTAGGACCTGTTCAGATTGGTACAGCCTTCAAACTGGAGTGGTAATGAACCTTTTCTATTTAACTGAAAATTGAGGCCTGTCAAAAGTCACAATCATGAACTCTACTGAAGAGCAGCCTTCCCTGTCTCTCCCCTTTAATGCCTTAATCCATTTTATTTTGGTGAATGGGAACTTTGCTTTGCTAAGTTGTATTTGCTAATTTTGTTTGAAAAATAAATTATGCGTTAACAAGAGTTTGTGTTTATTATGGCGTTAGTTTTAGGTACTTGCTACTATGACCATCATTTTGAAAATTTAAAACATGCTTAATTTTGGATATTTGCCCAAGCATAGCATTTTTTAAATATTAATGTAATCAATATATGTGGAAGACCTTTTTAGTTATTATGGAGATTAATTATGACTTTGGTTTATTATTTTCTCCCATGGATATAATTTAATCAACTCTCTTTTAAACATAGTTGATGCTTTTTGTTTGGTCCATTTTTGAGTCTTTGCCCAAGTGATAATATGGAATTCATTAATGAGTGAGGGATGATGGGATTCTGGTCATCCTTGTTTTTTAAATAATCTCTTATTACCGTACTTTGTTTTTAAAAGGAAATGTCTACCTCGCAAACAAGAAAATTCTTTTTATTATGTTATTCCATGTTTTTTAATTTCAAGTTAATTAAGATTATTTTCCCATGGTTACATGATTCATGTTCTTCCCCTCTCCTCCTTCTATGCCTCTCCCATAGCCAATGTGCATTTCACACTGGGTTTTACACGTGTCATTGATCAAGACTTATTTCCATATTATTAATATTTGCACTAAGGTGATCTTTTAGAGTCTACTTCCCCAATCATATCCCATTCTACCCATGTGATCAAGCAGTTTTTTTTCTTCTGTATTTCTACTCTGACAGTTCTTTCTGTGCATGTGAAGAGTGTTCTTTCTCATAAGTCCCTCAGAATTGTCCTCGATCGTTGCATTGCTGCTAGTAGAAAAGTCTGTTACATTCAATTGTACCTGTGTTCTCCTGGATCTGCTCCTTTTCACTTTGCATCAATTCCTGGAGGTCTTTTCAGTTCTCATGGATTCCTCCAGTTCTTTATTCCTTTGAGCACAATAGTATTCCATCACCAACAGATACCACAATTTATTCTGCCATTCCCCAATTGAAGGACTTCCCCATATTTTCCAATTTTTTTGTCACCACAAAGAGCACAGCTATAAATACTTTTGCACAAGTCTTTCTCCCTATGATCTCTTTGGGGTATAAACCCAGCAGTGGTATGGTTGGATCAAAGGGCAGACAGTCTTTTAAATCCCTTTGGGCATAGTCCCAAATTTCCTTCCAGAATGGTTGGATCAATTCACAACTTCACCAGCAATGCATTAATGTTCCAATTTTGCCACATCCCCTCCAACATTTATTACTTTCCTTTGCTGTCATATTGGCCAATCTTCTAGGTGTGAGGTGGTACCTCAGTTGTTTTGATTTGCGTTTCTTTAGTTATAAGAGATTTAGAACACTTTTTCATGTGCTTATTGATAGTTTAAATTTCTTTATCTGAAAATTGCCTATTCTTGTCCCTTGCTGATTTATCAATTGGGGAATGGCTTGATTTTTTTTTTTTATAATTGGTTTAGCTTCTTACAAATTTGGGTAATTAGACCTTTGTTAGAGGTTTTTGTTATAAAGATTTCCCCCCCAATTTATTGCTTCCCTTCTAATTTTGGTTGCATGTTATTCCATATGTTAAGATTGTTGACAAATGCAATAAGATAAAATTTACCTTTGGAAATAATAATTTCATAATGATGCTGTTTGTCTTCGGTGTCTGTAAAAGTCTAAACTAATGGATATTATGGGAAGCACAAGTTGTGTGCCTTTTATGTTTTTCATGGAAATATATCTTTAAAGGCTATTAGCTCTTGGGAGCCATAAATAAAAAATTGAAATATATTCATTAAGGATATATATTTAATAGGCTACCACATTGTTTCTGTCAGAATATATGAGAAAAGAGAATGGTTCTAGTTAGTTGCCACTTCAACCAACCACACCCATACCTCCACACCCACATCCTTACACTCATATAGACCACATATTTGCCTCAAAATGGCAATACTTTGGGTGAAACCAGTGAGGTTATAGCCTTTAAAAATTAGTGGTTTCAGTACTTTTTATAAAAAAAACCCAGCATAACTTTGTCTAGATTAGTACTCATCTGGGTGGGTTATTCTCTTTAGCCAGACAGACGATTAAGTTCTTCACTCCATGATAGGTGGGATTTGTGAGTTACTGTGTCCAAAAAATAATAATCATTGCCTTCTGGTTAACTTTTTGAACCTTTCTGCCTGTTGTCCTATGACAAACATATAAATAAATGGTGTAACATTTTATCTTCCTCATCGAATAGCTAGCATTTATATATCACCACAAGGTTTGTAAAGAGCTTTTTATGTATGAAAACTTGTTTGACTTATATAGTCCATTAATCAACAAGCATTTAATAAGCACTTACTGTGTGCTTGGCCCTAGGGACATAAAGATACTGACAGTTCCTACCCTCAAGGAACTCACATTCTAATGAGGAAGACAATATCCAAACAATTATGTGGAAGGAAGTTCTGAATGGTATAATAGGAAGGTAGTCTTAGGGAGAAGGCACTAGCCATTGGGGAAGAGAGAGAGAAATCAGGAAAGGTCTCTTTTAGAAGATGGGCTTTGAATTGAGCCCAGAGAAGCCTGTTAAAGCAGTAAGGGGGAGAACTTGAGGGACAAGCCACCAGCGACAAGGAATGGAGAGTCCTTGTGTGAGGATCAGTATAAGCAAGGAGGACAGTGCCTCTAGATCATAAGAATACATGAAAATTGGATGAGATACTTCATTTTTTATCCTCTGTGGTTCAAGATGGCACCATTTGCAATGATCTTATATTGCGCACAGTCACTTTACAGAGGGAAAATAAGGTCATGTTGATGTTGGAGGGAAAAAAAAAAGATGTGGGTTCAATCAGAAATGCTTTTAACTGCAGCATGTAAAGAATGTCCTTTGGTCACTGTGATCTCTATCTTAGATTTTGTGTTCTTCTTTAAAGTGCTACTTCAAAAAAAAAAAAGCTGTCCACTTGCAGCCTGCCTGGGATGTCTTTTGCTCCTGTTTCCCAGCAGTAGTTCAAATTATTCCGTTCCACTAATGTTTGTTGATCTTCCACGATGTGACCAGTATTGTGTCAGCTACCATTATGGGAGATGCAGAGAAGCATGAGACATGGTTTTTGCTCTCAAGGGACTTATTGTTTAAACTTCCTCTCAGCAGTGAAATAACAGATAATTATCCAAGATTGGACACATTAAATACCAAAATGAATGGTATAGTGCTATCCCTGTTTAAAGAAAGGAGACAGACATCAGTATAGCCTAAGGAAGACTTTTCTAGAAGGTATGATTTGAGCTGGAAACTATGCTTGAAACCATGTTTCAGTATGTGGGTCTTTTTAAGTGTGTGTTTTACCTGGCTCTTTGTAGTTTCTTTATTTCATAGCATGATGTCATGGAAAGATCACGGGGCTGTGAGTTCAAAGACATGAATTCTAGCTCAACTATGTCACTAAAGAGATTGGGCAAGCCACTTAACCCTTTTGAGTTTCTTGTAAAAAGAAAGAATTCAAATTCATTCTTTCTTTAAAAAGTTTAATGCCTTTTGTTTCTCACAGGAGAGTACTTTCTTGATATACTAAAACTCTGACCCCTTCTTTTCCCATCTGGATCCTCACTTATAATAAAACTGCTTATGTAGACAAGGGGAGATGGTTTGATTCTCTCTCCTGGGAGTAAGATTGGTCTTTGCAGTTAATCAAAGTTTGGCTACCTGTTTAGTAACTTTATGTTAATGTCATGTATGTTTTCCTACTTAAGTCAACTGTGTAACATTTCATAAAAATCTCAGATTTCTCCGAATTCTTCATCTTAACTGTTTATGGTATAATAGTGTTCTATTCTTATACTATAGTTTGTTTAATCATTTCCCAATTGATGGATCCCCATTTTCTTTTCTTTTTTTGTTTTAAACCTTTAATTTTTCTGTCTTCATAACAACTCTGAAAAGAGAAAGGCAAGGGGCAGAAGGCAAACAAGGCTAAGTAACTTGCTTTGAGTTTCAGTTTCTGAGGTCATATTTGAACCCAGATCCTCCAATCCACTGTGCCACCTAGCATTTCTGGTGCCCACTTTATGCCTAGTTGTGCTATATATTTTGAATCAGATTCTAGATGTTCAAGCCTTGTCTGAATATGAGGCTATATGTTGTAGCGGAAAGAATACTGGGTTTAGAATCAGAACATCTGAGTTTTTGAATCCTGTCTCTGTTGTTGTAATAATAATAATATTACCCATGTAATTTTGGGCAATGAAATCATTTCACTTCTCTCAGTTTGTTTCTTCATCCATTAAATATAGGGGTTGGACTAGAGATAACCTCAGATGCCCTTTTTGATATTTCTCCAATTCTATATATCTTCTAATTGACTTTGTCTATGGGGTTGAAGCCCCCTGGAATCCTGTAATTGTTTTCTTGTGGTTTGATTGATACTGTTGACCGACATTGCTGTTGGATGTATCTTTTTTCCATTTAATGTTAATCGTGACTTGTTACATGTAATCTTAAGGATAATATGAATGGAATTCCTTAATACGGTAGACATAGTAAATGAAGAAGGTTTTTTTGTTTCAGCACAATGACTTCAGCATTTAGCACAGTTCTTGGCACACAGTGGACACTTTATAAATGCTTATTGACTCTCTTGGGGGCACTTAACATAGTAGACATTTAGTAAATTCTTGTTGGATTGTTGAAAAAGGTTTGACAAAAGAAAGCAAAGCATAGCAGGCACTTGCTCCTTGGTACCTTTTTAAATTCATTCTCCATGTGCTCTGGGAGTTTTCCTCTTTGGGATTCTACTTAAATATTGCAAGGATCTATAATTTCATTGGTGAGATTAGCTTGTCCTTTCACTAATGTAGAGAATGCCCTTTCTGCAGTTTAGTCATGGTCTCTGAGAGCTGTGGAGGTTGGGGCTGAAAAATCCATCACCCTGCACCAATTTGCAGATGAGTCTTTTTGACCTTAGCTAGGCTGGTCCTTGGATGGCAGCCATATAGTTAATCATTGGGCCCTTACTTGAATCTTTTCCAGTTAGATAAGCCTTTGAAAATCCAGGTTTACTTCCTTGCCCTGATGAGGCATCCAAATAGAAATGAGTTGAGTCCTTAGAATACATACATACATACACACACATATACATATACACATACATACACACATATAAAGAATACAGTTAAGTTTAATGTTACTTTAAGCCCTGCATACAGTGCTTTGTGCCCTGGCATTTTTTATAATGTGATTCATTTAGGAAGAGAGTAGATTTGGAGAGTGCTAAACATATTGAATCAATTTTCAGAAAAGTTATATCTGCCCCCAAATTGCCTGAAACAAAATATGCCATGGCAAAAGGGAGAAAACACACATACAACATTCCCTGTAAATCTTTGCAAGCTTGGAGTCAAGCAATCCATCATCTTTACCCAGCTGGATGAAGGTATTCTGAGGGAAGAAGATAAATGAGAAATGAGAAGAAAGTTATTCCACATTTCTTAACATCTGTCCTTTTGTATGTTTCTTAAATAACTATACTCTGACCCAGTTTTCATGCAGGCTAGTATTTTACTGTTTAAGTTACTTGAAAAAAATTTTTTTTAAATCCACTTAACTTGTTACATCTATTTTTAACTTGTAAGTATTTTGTACCACCCATTAAACATTATGCAATTGGTTTTGGTTGTCAGTATCAGTATTTTTCCCTGGAGATTTTGAATGATTATATATTTAAAATGTAAGTAGAGCTCCCTTTTCCCCTTCCCTCGCTTGAGACATTAGACTAAGAATTCATTTTTGTACATCTTTACTTTTTCTCCTTTCATCAAGAGATGAAAAATCATTAGACTCTAATGGAAAGAGCAATGGCCCTAGAATTGGGAGACCTGGCTTCTAGTTTTTACTCTGCAACTAATCAGGTATGTGGCTTTGGGCTAGCTCTAGACACTCTTGACCTCCCTTTCTTTATTTGAGAAAGGATGAGGTCTTCTATTTTTATCAGTCACCTATGGGCAAGCTAGACTTCAATTTCTTTGGAAACTCAAACAGCATTTATCAAGCTCCTGTTATGTACTGGGTCCTGAGAAACAAAGACAAAAACGAAACAATTCCTGCTTATTAGCTGCTTACATATGAAGGAAACATGAAGGAGAAATTTCTACTTGGACAAGTAAATACAACAAAAATATATATTTAAAAAGAGAAGACACTATCAGCTAGAGGATTAGGATGCCACTTTGGAACTGAGATTTGAAAGCATCATTCTCTGTGGTAAAAGTGAAGGAATACATTTCTGGCATGGGAGAATGTCTGTGCTTGGATGGTCACACACCTCAGGGTTGGAATATTGTATATAAGCAAGTGGACCGATTTGACTGGAAGGTGATATGTTTATGTAAAGGGAATGGTGTGATTATGGAAAGGTAAATTGAAGTCAAGTTTTCAAAGACTTTAAATGACAGAGTAATTTGTATTTTATTCTGGAGGCAATAGAATACTAGGGAAGCTGTTTAACCAGTGACCTATGAACTCAGAGTATCCAAAAGTGTACATGAACTCTAAAAGGATAATAGCCGAGAGTAGAGGGAAGCCTACAATATTAAATGCAACAAAGGAGGATGACAAGTGAGAAAAAGTCTTTGGGCCTGAAGTTTAGACATTGTTTGAGTTTGTAGAATATTTCAGTTGATTTATGAGGTTGGAAGCCAGAATATGAGTTTGAGAAGTGAGAAAGGAAAGGAAGTGGAGGCAAGGAGTGAAGATAATATTTTTTTGCAAATTGAAGCATGACATTCTTTGCTTTATTTCCTCTAGTGTAAGCCACACACGCAATATTAGTATAACATAATATTACAACCTATGGAAATATGTATTATATGATAACACATGTACAACTTATGTCACATTTGTTTAGGGAAGGGAGGATGAAGGAAAGAACATGGATCACTAAATGTCAGAATGAACACTAAAAATGTTGTTGACATGTAAAAAATATAAATTAAATATTAAAAAAATTAGTATTATGGATGACTTGGAGTTTCCTTCCATCCAGTTGGGTTTTGTGAATGCTACTAAGCCTTCAAAGAGAAGGCTCATGTGTAGACTGAGAACAGAGGCTTATACTCTGTGTGAACCATCTTGGTAAACAGCCTGCTCCCCATCAGCAGCTCCTTTTGAGTCACTGGGGTCCATGAGTGGCATATCATCAAGAAGAAGGGCTATACATGGTTTCTGTTTGAAAATCTCATCCTATTTTCAACTCTTAAGAGATTTTTGAGTAGCATGGGAAACAATCAAGATACAGATGCAGCCCTGATTGATGGCACACACAAGATCCACCAGGAGTGACCAGCAGAAAAGACCAAGGATTTGTTCCAGAATCATAATTCCCTAACAGAACAGTGCAGGAGCATTTCTGAGCTCAACTTCTAATGCTCAACTGAGCCACTTCAATCTTAGGAAAAAGGACGATATTAGAAGACAGGGAGGGTCACTAACATTTTAAATTTTTGTTTCACAGCTCCACCAACACCATCATTCCACTAAATTTCTCCTGTACCACTGTTCATCTTCAAACACTTTCCATGAGTGAGCCAGGTTCTGACTAGTTTTCACTTGCTAGAGACAAACCATCGTTGTCACTAATTCTTATCCTAAGGCGGTGGTAGCAAACCTATGACACACGTAGCCATTTTTGATGACACATGACTGCATGTGGCCACATACAGAAAAGTATGGGGCTGCATCCTGAGGATGAAACATTTGCTGTAGTGTAGTGTAGGCACCCTGTGCACTATAGGTGACACTTCTACCTATATTCATTTACCTATTTTGGTTTATTAAATACAGTTATATATTATAATTATACATTTTTGTTATTTAAACTATAAATATTACAAAATTATGTTTGTTTGTTTTTTTCTCGAAGTGACACACACCTGAGTTATGCTTGTTTTTTTTGGCGAATTTTGACACACCAAGCTCAAAAAATTGCCCATCACTGTCCTAAGATATGGGCTTGGTTAATACTCACTATACATATTTAAAATCACTTTATAGCTGCAGCTAAGTACACAGGACAATTGCACATACAAAAGATTTACATTTAAAATTGTAAAAAATCACAGAAGGTACTTTATAACCTGCAATTGATCACAATTTATGCTTTGTGAAGGGATTCTTTGTGAAGAAATCTGGGCCTATGATTAAAAACTATATAAATCATTGGAGTTAAAGGCTCTTGTTTTCTCACTTTTAAGTTTAGTGTCTCTGGAGGGTTGATGAGAGATACACAATGGTACTTTTCCTTATATTTTTCTTGTCTATAATGTAAGGCATGATGTGGTGCTCTGAGGTAGGTCTGATGAAGGTCCATTAGACATGGTGTATTTCCAACGTGTATTCCGTTTTTTTCTTTTCTTTCTTTTTTTTTTTTTTTGACTCAATGATTCAGGCCACATTTTCCCAGTGATTATATAGAGTGCTAGATGAAAGGCAGCTCCAGCAGTAACTGAGGGTAAATATTTCAGGTATGGGTCAGCATCAATTACATTTAACTCTCCCAGAAACTTTGCTAAACTTTCTACCTTAGAATTGGCCTGTTGCTGATGTAGGAAATACTGAGTGAGAAACTGGATTATTGTTGGTGCCACAAGGTCAAAAGCCAGCACTTCCAGAATCATTTGCTCTATTCCTAAGACCTGACTTTTTATGTATTCATCATCTGTGAGGTACACAAATTTGGCCACTTCTGGTGGGCAGATTTCTTCAAACTTTGAGGCCAGGAACATGGCAGCAGTCCCAGCTAGCTGAAGCTTTCCCCGCAAAACTGACTCTGAAGAAAGGCATCTATTGATATAGTTCATAGCCAAGTGGAGAGTCTCATTCTGGAGCCTGTATTCCTCCCCTACTGCCACTAGCCAGTCCACCAAGATAGCCCTCATGCTGTTGGTTACATGTGGCTGCTTCTTCATGTAACCTGCTTTAGGTTTATATTTAACCTACATTTTCCTAAGGTACAGATAGATGTCTTCTTGGTAGTCAGGGACATCCTTGACATTTAGTGGTTTTCCATTTGCTTTCCAGTACCATGGACATGTCCATAGTAAGGGAGGATTCAAAACTACTGCCCATTGGATAATCAAGGGGTGCCAAAGATTTTCTTGTTTCTGGTAGTGAAATAGCTGAATTGAAACCCAGCACACCATCCTCACACTGCCCTTTTGGGGTAATAAGAAATTTCTTTCCATTCTTACCATCTGGTTCATCCACTTGAATTAAGAAAACAACAGCCTTATTATTGATGGCATTCTAGGATGGGTCAATACCCTGCTCATCATTAACAGGTCCTCTGAGAGGACCAACAACTGAGTGACCCTGGGGCTTCTGGGGTGCTCAAAGCATTGCATGTCTTGGCTGACTTGGCACTGCTGAGCTTATCTGGGTGGATATTCTCCTGGTTCTTGTTGAAGCTGGCTTCCTAGTGCCTCAGGTCTTCCAGAGAGGCACCTTTCAAACCCCACAGGACCAGCTTTCCAGGGCTCAGATTTTTACCCTAATCTCCCTGTTTGGGGTTGGCCCAGGATTGCTCATACATGGACATAGTCCAGTGGTTCCAATGGTTCCAATGACTGACTCCACAGGCTTTAACCCCAATGAGTAGCTAAATGTTCCACAGCTCTTGAAAATCATCAGGTCAGATGGGGAGGACAAGGCCTAATGGAAAGGACATTCAAAAGAAGCTGGAGCCTGGGTGCTGGCTCAGTCCTATTGGGGTCTTTAGTAAGAGCACAGCTGGCTTGCTTCCTGGAGGAGGGGTGATTTCAGCATGATAATTTAAAAAAAAATAAGTTTGCCTGAAAAGGAAAGGAGATGGGGCATAATAACTTGAGGAGATGGTAGTGAAGGTTTTTTAAAGACATTTTAAAGACATTGGTTAGATTTATAGGCAGCATGGATGAAAACAGTAGCTAGAGAGTGAAGATGAAAGAGAGAGTAGTAGCAGTATTATCGGAACAGTTTGCCAGAGGTTAATCTAGGGATGGGATTAAGGGCACAAATAGAGTGATTGGCATATGTGAGAAGGCTTATGTTCCATTAAGGACTGAAGGACACTAGGAGAAGTAAGGCTTGGAATGTATAATAATAGAGAACAGAAAATACACAGTAAATAACTTCTGTTGTAACTACTGTGTGAGGCCAAGTCTTCTTCAGGTGAAGGAATCTTGAGGGGAGAAGGTTTGGAACAGCCACTATAAGGAATGTGAAAAAAAAAGTCATCTGGTGAAGAGTAAAAGGATTGTCTTCTGAAGTCTCAGGTGAGGTTAAACAACATTCAGCAGAAGATTAGTAAAAGGGGAGAAGATTGGTGGTGAATGTCAAAGGATGATTTGTGATAGGACAAGTAGTAGAAGCAAAGAATTGGAGGGTAGAGAGAAGAAGTTAAAATGGTGGATGTTAGGATCAGAGTTGAGATGAGTGGAAAGTGTAAATAGAGAAAGGGGCAGAAGCTTGGGAAAAAACACATCTTTTCATTCATGTATCCATAGCTCAATACTTTACCATTAGCCACAGTGTCTAGCCACAGTAAAATAAAGGTTATATAATCATAGATTTCTGATAGAGATTAGGAAGGTGTGCTAGAGGCCATTGTGTTCCACCCCTTCATTTTACAGAAGAGGTAAGTGAATCCCCAAGAGTTTAAGTGACTTGACCAAAGTTATATAGATAGGATGGGGCAAAGGTGAGATGGGAACCAGGATGCTCAAACTTCAGAGCCTGGGTTCTTTGATTATACTAGTCTGTCTAGAATGCTCTCAAAATCTTTTTGTAAACAGGCCTTTTAAATTGGTACTTTGGAATGTTTTATGAAACTGAACCCAGGAGAAAATATTATTTATTTTTTTTACTTCAAGGATTCATCATTTTTGAGTGGGAAAGTAATATAATGACAGGATTCTCTCCTTTCCCCCTCCCTCGTTACCCTTCTCCTCTGAATGTTCAGTCTGGTAGAGCTTTATTTAGGATAGGTTGGAGGAAAAAAAGAGAGCCTAGAGAATAAAGAACTCAGTTAAGAGGCCATAGCTAGGATAGTGGCTATGAGAATAAATGGAAAATGTAATTCTAAAGGAAATTAACTAACATCATAATTTCTGAGCCTCTAGAAGAGCTTATTTAATAAAGTTAACTAAGATGCCCAATTAGTTTTCACACTAGAAGATCAAACAAAATCATTGTAATTTCTTGTTGTGTGATCCCTGACATCTGTCATTCTCTATGTGGCATCATCTTGGCAAAAAGGAAGGGGCTGATGGACTTTTCTCTGCATGGTGTACTGCTAGATAGCCCATGAGCTCTTCTGTTATTCTTATTCTTGTTATATGTTTGACTCACTGCTTCTTTCAGGCCTCCCTTCCTGATGATACCCGAAAGTTGTGTAGCTTTACACTTAATGGTGATATGGTATAGCCAGTTCATATCCACCATGCATTTATCTATTGGCCTTTGGATGACCCTTAGATTTAATTCTTCAGAGACCATGGAATTCCATGTTTTGCTGCAAAACTATATAACTGGAAGAATATTGGTGCCAGAAAGGTGGGCTTTCATTTCAAAGAGAAGAAGCTTGGCAGGGGTTATTAAAAGCAATGTGCAATTTCCCCAAAGGCATTCTGGACAAATATCTCTTTCCTGTTCAATTTCAGACCCAGTTCAGTGGTCATCTGAAGTGTCAGCCTGTGGTATATGAAATGATAGAATAGCTTTATGGATATTTATCCATCTAGCTGTATGTCATGGTCTGCATGAGAAGGAAGCATTCACCATCTATGATTTCCTAGGCAAATAGTTATTCCAAACTTTGAGTAATTACAGATCTCATTTAAGAGATCCAGCTGTAATTGAAAGCCTGATGCCAGCAGGACAATATTGTCAGCAAATGAGTATTTGGAGAATTCCCCCTCCATTTGGACTCTACTTTGGATGTTTTCTAGGTTGTTGACCTCGATCCTTTGTCAAGAGTACACGATCTTTCTGGTTATGCCTTGTTTGATATTAGAAAGTCATTGAACAATGTTATCTCTATTGTTTGATCTTGTAAAGGATTTCAAATACGTCATTATTTTGACTCAAAATTTCAGGGCACATTACAAGGCCACATTGCTAGAGCTGCCTGGCGAGAGGCCAAGAGGTGATGCTGCTCACTTTACTTCAGCATTATTGTGACTTGTTAAACTAGCAAAGGCCAAGTTAGTGGTAGAGCCTTATTCTTATAACTCTGAGTACTAGCAGAATTTTGATGCTAATATTGCCTCTCATATATTGGGCAAGAAGAAGTGAGATTGGAGGCATCTGGGTAGCTCAGTGGATTGAGAGCCAGGCCAGGAGATGGGAGGTCCTGGATTCAAATCTGGCCTTAGACACTTCTAAGCTGTGACCATGGGCAAGTCACTTTACCCCCATTACCTAGCCCTTACCACTCTTCTGCCTTGGAACCAATACACAGTATTGATTTTTAAGGCATAAGGCAAGGTTTAGTTTTTTTTTTTTTTTGTTTTATTTTTTATTTTTTTACAGAAGTAAAGATCTAGATATTTAGAATTTTTCTTTGTTTGGTGATCTGTAAATTTAATAAAATTTTGGTATTATGGCAGAAGAAATTGGGAATGCATTTTAAAGATAATCGATTAGAGTATGTGGCATTTTGCTTCTAGGAGAGTGGTTAAAAAGACTGTCCTTTTTCTTCTTAAATCATTTGCAAGATAGTAAACCCATGTTTAAAATTTTTTTTTCCTGTATATGGCTGTCTAAGTTAATACTTATCTGTATCCTTTTAAATGCCAAAGCCTTCAGATTTAGTTTTCTAAATAGCTTCTCATTGTAAATCATTTTCAGATTTTCAAAGAACTATTGTGTAAAATCTGATTGACAGCAAAGTATGTTAAATAATTTTGACCTTTTTCCCTTCAAGTAAAGGAACCTTACTGAAAATGCTTACCCAGCTTTCAAAAATACTTTATGGTAGGAAAATATTTCCATATGTAAGCTCTTTTCCATTATTTTCTAAATTGAATTTGTAAGGATTTACAACATTTAAAAGGATATTTATAAAGTCATATTTGCATGAACATTAGTTGCATACTTCAGTATTCTATTTTGCAACACAAATATGTAATTATGGATTTTTTTCCCTTTCTGAAGTCTATCGGCACTCAGTTATCAGTTCTGAATGTGGGCATGTGAACTCAGGTGTGTTTCCAGGCATTTGATTATCATTTTTAATAACAAGAAGAAGAATGGATGAGAATTGTCCTGGTTGATTTTTTTTTTTGAGTAGGGAAATTGAGCTTTTCATAGTTTAAATGTCCAGTAATGAAAGATCAGTAAATTCCTTGTATAAATTTTATTATCCTATTTTATGAGAAAAAGGAACTAAATTTAAATCACAAGATTCCTTTATATAATCTCTGCATCCATTTTACTAATCTGTTGTAATAAGTTTCAAAAGGATGTATATAGGCCAGGTGTTCCCAACTCCCATGCCAAGAACTTTGTCAGGGGGTCATGGAGACTATTTTGCAAGTAACTATGATCCTATCAAGATATTCTGAAAGTAGCAGTGTTAGGGAAAAAATTGTTGTTATAGCAAACTAGGTTTCCTGTACTAAAATTGGTTAATCTCTGTTATCCCATTAGGTACATATGCATGATAAGATCTAGAATTGATTCCTTTTCTTTTGGAATAGGAAAAGGCAAGATTTACTGCAAGCCAAGAAGTATAGGAACTAAAAAAGCCTGGGAACTACCATTTCTTGAACCTTCTTGCAAGTGTCCCCATTCACTACCCCTTTCTGGCAGGACATCATCTTCCCTCCCTATTCCCACTCATGTAAGAAAATCGTAAAGTCCCACTCGTCTTTAAGCCCCCCCACTACCTATTCCCTCCACCCCCACCTTCAGCCCCATCCCCAGACACACGCTGCTAAAAAGAACTGGGAGTCTAGCCAAGTATACAAGCCTTCTAAGAAGATTGAAGATCATTATTAGGATTTGACACCTGCTCTGTTGCTATGCCATCAAGACTCTGGAAAAACTGTTATCAGACTTGTTCAAGTACCAAAAGCCCAAATGACCCCTGGGCTTTGCCAGCCACTGGCTTAATAAATGCTTTCTTCATTCTTTCAGGTAATCTGGTCTTTAAGGTAACTGATAATCTGGGCTTCTGGGATGAACCAAAAAACAAAATAAATTGTACTAATTTGCTGAGCCTGGAGGCAACTTTTAAAAGTGAAATTTAAACTAAGCCCTAAGGTTCCCCACTTGCTCTAAAACTTTCCATTTCTAAGGCCCAAAGCTAAGGAGAGGAATGGAGTGAACTACTCTGAATGGCACCAAAGGAAGATCAAAACCACTTCCTTTAACTCAGACTCCTGTACAATAACAACACTCAAATCTGTATCAGAAATGTTTGCCATCTAGGTTTTAAGTTACAGTTATTTATTTATATTCTATCCAAAGCATAAGAGAAAGTATAATTGACACAACTGGAAATTTACCACCAGAGGCAAGTTGAAAAAACTTAATATATTTCATAATTAAAAATGGTGCTCCACTCAGAGTACCAGCCACCATTCCCCTTTATGCCAATATATTGCAACTTCATCACTTGATTTTTGTTCTGAGGCCAAGCATTAGAAGCTTCATACACCTTTCATGTGACCATCCTTTAAATACTTGAAAGGGATTTCAAGGTTAAAATATAAAATTCCTGTTTATCTTTTAAAGCTCTTTATAACTTCCCTCCTTCCTACCTTGCTAGCCTTACAGTTTCCTTCCCTCCATGTATTTTGCTATCCAGGGACATTTGCCTCCTTATTCTTTCTTACATATAAAACAATTCTACATTTTCACGGACTGTTCCTTATGCTTGGAATTTTCTCTCTTCTCTCATCTCTACCATCTGGTTTCCCTGATTTCAAAACTGGGCTAAAATCTCACCTTCTGGAAGAAGCCTTTTCCCAGTATCCCTTTCTGCTAGTGCCTTCCCTCTGAGACTCTCTCCAGTTTATCAGGTATATTCCTTGTTTGTACATACTGGTTTGCATATTGTCTTCCCTGTTATACTGTGAGCTCTTTGAGAGGAAGAATTATCTTTTTCTCCTTTTTGTACCCTTTGTGCTTAGCAAAGTGCTTGCCACCTCAGAGATGTTAAAAAATGTTTGTCTTTTGTTTTTGTTTTAAAAACCCTTATTTCTTCCATCTTAGTATCAATTCTTGGGCAGAAGAGCTGCAAGGGTTAGGCAATTGAGGTTAAGTGACTTGCTCAGTATCGCATAGCTAGGAAGTGTCTGAGGTTACATTTGAACCCGGATCCTTCAACTCCAGGCCTGTCTATTGGGCTATATAGCTTCCCTTTAATAAATGCTTGCTGACTTGATAAGTTCAAGATTAGATTACATAGAATTATAGGTATAACCTCCAAGTTACCTCAGCATACCCAGTACCTAGAGTAGCTAGTCCAATTCCTTTATTTTATTTTATTTTAATTTTATATTTAATTTTATGTTTCATTTCATTTCATTTCATTTTATCATTTATTTATTTATTTTTACTTTCCATCTTAAAATCAGTACTGTGTATTGATTCCAAAGCACAAGAGTGGTAAGGGTTAGGCAGTGGAGGTTAAATAACTTGCCCAGGGTCACACAGCTAGAAAGTGTCTGAGGCCAAATTCAAATCCAAGATCTCCCATGTCTGGGTCTGGTTCTCAACTCACTGAGCCACCCAGCTGCCCCAACTCCTTTATTTCACAGATAAAGGAGACCTAGTGTTTTGCTCTAAGTCATATAGGTACTATGGAACAGCATTAGGATTTGTACTGTTTCTATGGCTCCTATTCTTTCCTTGCATCATTATCATTATTGTCTTTCAGTTGTTCCTTTTCTTATTTTGTTTTTTTTTGAAGGTTATATTTGTAGATTGGAAAGAGCCTTTTTGTGTGGTACTCTTTGCACTTTCTGCCAACTGAAAAGGGTACATGAAGTGACAGATCTAATTGGAAGTCTTTTGCTTTTGGTACTTTCAGAGAAGGTGGCGAATGGTACTTTGTAGGCTCTTCTACATATGGTTAGCAGTATTTTTCTGGTGGCAAGAATGATTGCTGGAATTTTTTTTTTAGAGCAGGGTCCCTTAAACCTTCTTTGTGCTGTGGACCCTTTGACAGTCTGGTGAGACCCATGGAACCCCTTTCAGAATCATGTTTTTGAATATATAAAGTACACAATTATATTGAAATATGTTATTATATACAGCTATATAGGTATATATACACATATCTATCTATGTATGTCTATATAGAACATGTATCTCTATTTGTTTAGATTTGTAAAATAAATTCATAGACCCCCTAGGGTAAGAATCCCTTTTATAGAGGCTCTGATTCTTCAAATTAGCTTTCAGTATAGTTTTCTTTGATCATGGATTTCTGTCCGTGGTGAAACAGTGAGAAGAACTATTTAGCTTTGAACTCTATGACTCTGCTTAAGATTTGCTATGTGGAGCAGTGGCCACTTGGAGCTAACTTTATGATCTTGGTCCCCAAGCTCGTTGCCAGCTCTAGAAAGCTGGAGACAGCTCTGTAAGGGGGATGGATCGATGGCAAGGACCTGATTTGGATGGAAAAAGTACAGATCTCTCTGCATGGCACTTTACTCAAGTTTTAGTCTTGAATAAAATTTCCTACAATTTATTGCTTTGTTGTGTGGTCACCCTATAGAGTGATACTTGCCAATTGGGAACTTGATCAGAACTGAGAAACCTCAACCTCTTCAGAAAAGATGATGAAATTCATTAGAATTTCAAAACTTGATATGATGGGTATTTATGTCTGATAGTGGTGGTGGTGGGCAGGGAGGCAAGTGTGTATATATTAACTACAGCATTTATATCAGGTTGCTGAGATTTCAACTTGAAATTTTGGGACTTGTGATCATTCTGAAACCGAATCTAAAAAAGGGAGTAAAGGGAATTTCCTATGATACTTTCAGATTTTGTGACCAGTGCTTGTGAAGAGTGTGTGTGTTGAAACATGGGCTGATAGGTTTTCTGCTGAAGGTCTCTTGATAGACCCATGGACTCTTTTTGAGGAGTGGATGCTTACTTTTGTGTTTAGCCCAGGGGAATGTCTAGACCAATGGTTCCCAAACTTTTTTGGCCTACGTCCCCCTTTCCAGAAAAAATATTACTTAGCGCCCTGAAAATTAGGAAATGATTTATTGAACTCAGAATAGAATGTAATACAAAAAAAAAGTCTGCCCATCACCGCCCTCCTGGATCGCTGCTGGTAGCACCCACTTTGGGAATCACTGGTCTAGACACACTTCTTACCCTTCGAGGGTGGTGGTGGGAAGAAGGATTAAATTTGATCTGTAAGTGAATAAATAGTGTTCCTGTAGAGAAAGATTTCAGAAATGCAGAAAATACCTTAATTTTCCTATTTTTGTTCCCCCACCCCCATTCATTCTCCTTTATCATGCTTTTTAATTTATTTGTTCTATTTCTTCCACTTCTAATACATGTATTTTCTCTGGAGTGCTGGGGTGAAGAAGGAAGATTATCATACCAAGAAGTAAACATCTTATTGTAGATTATTCATTTACTGCTGGTATTTGAAGTCTTACTTATGCAAATTGTTTATTTACAAGGTGTTTTCTTTCTTTTAGCTACTGGAATGTTTTAGATACTCAAAAGGGCTGAAAAATACATTGCCCATAAAGTGCCTTTTTCGTCTTGACATAAAAAAAATGATTCATTTTAAACTGCAAATTGAATAGAAATGATTTATGTATTTATTTGTTATTTTTCATTTGGAGGTAGTGATTCCTGCATAGGATAGGTGCCAGTAAGCACTGCTCATTTAATGCAATGCACACTTAGTGAGATGGGTACTTTGCACAAATTCCTGGGCTGTTTTGGGTGAGCTAGTTGGTACCTGGAAGGAACTCATATCCCTGTAGGAGAAATAATGAAGTATTATACAAGGGAGTAATGCAATTATATAAGGCATTTGGGGTAGCTGGGTGACTCTGAAGATAAAGAGGCAGGCCTGAAGATTGGAGGTCCTGGGTTCAAATATTGCCTCAGACATTTCCTAGCTGTGTGACCCTGGTCAAAGTTAGTTAGCCCCAATTGCCTAACCTTTTCCAGTCTTTTGTCTTGGAACTGATACTTGGTAGATATTCTAAGACAGAAGGTAAGGGTTTTTTTAAACTAAAAATCTGTGATAAGGCAGTCTGTGAGAAGCATCTTAGCAGTGGGAGTGTCATGGGAGAAATAACAACCAGGTGGTATTTATGCGGTGGAGAGAGCTTATTCACCTTAATCTTTTAGGTAATAAAAAGGAAAAGGCTTTTTCTCTTATTTCAAACTAATTTGCATAATGGTCCACGCAGGTCACTTCTTTATGCTATTAAAGGGTTATGTTCTGGAAGAGTTTGTGAAATAAATTATTTTCTATTCTTGACCTCTACACTAGCGCAGTAGATATGTCCTAAGGGGCAGTGAGTTAGTTTCCATATTCTTGGGAAAAACATGTGCTATGAGCAGAGAGCAGAGGGTTATGGTCTAAGCCTCAGAACACAATTACCCTTGTGGAATACCTCAAGAAGGAACTAAGACTGGGGGGGTGCCCCATCTTTGCTTCATCCCTTTGAGTAGAGTGGTTTCCTACCCTGTTACTTAGCCAGAAATATTTTTGATTCATTAGAGATACTGGGGGGGAAAAAGTGACAGCTCAGTGGCTCAATTCAGCTAGCATTTATTATGGGCCAGGCACTGTTAGGGGCCTGGAATACAAAGTTAGCAATGAAACGTGCCTTGCTTTCGAGGAACTTGCATTCTGAGGGATGAAGTGGGAGTGGGTATGGGGAACAACCTGGACATAAATCAGTAAATAGAGTAAATGTTCGTGGATCCATACACTTGTACAGAGAGATGCATATATACCTCCATCTGTATATAGAGTCCACACCTGCCATTGGAAATTCTGCAGATCAGAAACTCAGAGAACTTAGTCTTAGAGACCAAGACCCTTCTCATAGCCACCTGGCCACCTCCTCATGGCCACCCAACCAGAATGTGCCAGAGGCAGAAGCCAGCTCTTCTTGATTCCAAGATCCCTCTAATACAAGATATATCCCAAGTAAATAAAATGCAATTTTGATGGAGACAGTGGAGTGGGAGAGAGTCCTCTGTGGGGGGAACCTGGAAAGGCTTCGTGTAAGAAGGTTGCCCTTGGACTGTGCCTTGAAAGGTGCTAATTCGTGAAGTGAATATGATAGTAGCAGACAGACATTGGTTTAAGGTTTGTAATATTTTTTAAAGTCTTGTCAGGTGTAGTTATTATCATTTTATGGATCATAATCAATTTACAAGCATTTTTAAAGCCCATTCTATGTATTTCAAGTACTGTGCTAAGTTGAGGGAATAGAAATATGAGAAGAAAGAAAGACATTTTCTGCCCTGGTGGAGCTTATATTCTACTGGCTGAAGACAAACTCAAAAGGACTCTTAAAGTTGGGGAGAAGGTACTTAAATTTGGCATTAGGGTAGAGAAAGTCCAGAGAGAAAGGAGTTCAGCCTGGAGATAAATGAAAACTGTCTGACCTGTGAGTTTTATTTACAATGGAGGTTCTGAGAGGAACTAGCCAATCAAAGGAAAAAACTTCTGGGGTTTAGGGCACTTTTAGTGTGAGAAGTCTAGGGGGTAGAACTAACATTTAGGGCAAGGATGGTTTCTGTGGCATGTTAGAGAAAATCTAGAGAGTCAGTGTTGCAGCCTGGAGAGGAATGAGGGTCATCATAAGATCATAACTTTAGAATTGGAAAGAATCTAAGAGGCAATGCCATTATTTTACAGGTGAGAACATTGAAGCTCAGACAGAAGTGAGGTGGTTGTGCTCTCACAACTCAACCTAGGCTTCCTTTCTCCACCCTAGAACTCAGTCCAATAGCTCATGCTGACTCTCTAAAAACTGCGGCTGAGCTAGGTGGAGCCCAAAGTCCTAGAGATTGTAAGCTTCAGGAGTAGGATTCAAAGCCATCTTTCTGATTCCACTCTTGATTCCCAGGCTCTATTCGCTCTGCCATTCAGTCTCCATCAAAGATAAGGTAGCAGAAGAACATTCCAAGAGTGGTGGCCATCCAAACCAAAGCCATAGAGGTAGCAGATAGAATCCCTAGTACAGAGGATAGCATGTGGCTTGGCTTGACTAAGAGATAATATGCAAAACGGGAGAATGTGAAATGAGCCTGGGAAGATGGATAGTGAAAAGTGTTTATTTTAAAGTGACAGAGGTCCTAATTCTGGTCTTGCATCTTTGGGAAAGTTACATGTTCTTCCTGGGCTCCAGTTTTCTTACATGCCAAAAAGTGAGGGAGGGAGTTAGACTTTAAGATTTCCAAAGACTCTTCAACTCTCCACCTATTTTTATTGTTGTTTTTATCATAGAGGAGTTAGGGAACCATTGAAGCTTCTTGAGCAGGAAAGTAACAGTCATACTGTGCTTTTGGCATATTAATTAAAATATTAATTTGGGAGCTTTGTGGAAGATGGATTGGAAAGAGGAAGATAATATAGATAAAGGGAGATTAACTGAGAAGCTTTTGATCCACAAATTGTTTACCAGCTCCAAGAAGGGGGAGGAATGGGAGGGAGAGAGAGAGAGAGAGAGAGAGAGAGACAATTTGCATCATGTAACTTCAGAAAACTAATTTGTGGAAATATCTTATTACATGGAATTGATAAAATATCTTTCAAAAAAAGAAAAAGAAAAGCTTTTGAAGTAAACGGAAGAGATGATGGTCTAACTGTGATGGTGGCTATGTAAGTGGAGAAAAAGGACTAGATGTGGATGTTTTGGAGGTATGACTAACAAGATTTAAAATTGGCCATGGTGGATGAAGTAGAATGAGCAGAGGTGAATGATTCTGAGGTTGAAATCTGGGTAATTGGAAGAAAGCTGACACCCTCAGCAGAAATAAGGAAATTAGAATCTTAGAACTATATATTTACTGATGAAAGGGAACCGAGAGGTCAACCAGTACAATGTTCTAATTTTTGATGAGTAAAGTACAGCAAAAGTTAAGTAATTAGTTTTCTGAAGTCACACAAGTAGTGATGAGGACATAGCTGGGACATGAATCTAGTTCTTTTGATTCCACATCCACCAGGTTTTTGGGAAAGAGAGAGTTCTGTTTTGGACATGTTGGGTTTGAAGTGTGGAGAATGTTGAAGGTAGGAAGTGGTGATGTGGTTGGACTTTGAACAGGAAAATTGCTTTGGCAGCTAAGTAGAGGAACAGGGAGAGACTCATGCCAGGGAGGGCAATTAGATTATTGTAACACATATTTGAACTCATGCTAGCAACATCTATAGCCAAGGACCAACCTAGAACTTGGTGGTTATAATGGAAATTATTAAAAAATAGTCAGTCTTGATTCTGCTATCTTATCTTTACTCAAATAACTTAATCTCTCTGAACCTCAATTTTCTTGTCTGTGAAATGGAGGAAATGTTTATCCTACAACCTCAAAAGATCTGTTAGAATCAGATGAGATAATGGATATGAAAGCACTTTGAAAATGAAAATATGATGAAAATGTGTGGTGGTATCAATTAAACTATTATAACATGGCAATTTTTAACACCAGAACTTTCCAGTTGGATTATGAGTTTCAATATTAGGATGATTGGAAACAGGTAGTATTTAACATTGATTAAATTAGCCTGACTATAAACTTCAGAATGGATGGTCAGTAAATAAACTTTTATGAAATACCTACTTTGTGCCAGCCACTGGGGTTATAAAGAATGCCAAAAGATAGTTTCTGCTCTAGTCTAATGAGGGAGACACCATGCAAACAGCTAGGTACAAAGAAGATATAGACAGATAGCAATTATTCCTAATAGTTGAGCAGCTTGAGTTTTAAACTCCAGGACTCAAGATGAGATGATTTTAAAATCAGTATTTAATGATAATTTAAAAAAAAAGTAAATGAAGGTTTATGTGTGTGGCATTCTTCAATACTGTACATTTCCCAAATATGAAGTCATTTTCAAATGACTATATTTCAGACATGCAAAAGCTGTTCGTTTCCAGCTGGGGCCAGCAGTGGTTAGGTGACGTGTCATTCTTCAGTGTTTGAGAAATACTTGGAATTTAGTTTTCTGTGGAAACCTGAGTCTGAGATTTTAAAGAAAATTTTACCTTTGTGAACTATAAAAGATCACATGAAAACTAAACATAAAACTCATCAAAACATTTCAGTTTCTGGACTTAGCAATTTTAAACATTCAGCACATTTTTGTCAAAGGTCATTGCATATATTTAAAAGAAATCCCACACTGGGTCACCTTTAGTTCTCATGACAAATGTACACTAGCTATTACCAGCACTTCAGAGTAATATGCATATTTAAAACTATGTAAAGTATACAGTGATAATGAAGATTTAGTTGAGTAAAATATTTTCTGCAGATTCAAAATGAATAAATAAAGTTATTTTCTTTTGCTCTAAGACAACTTGGTGAGACGGATAGAGAGCCAGCCTTAAAGCTAAGACCAAGGTCAAGTCCTTACACTCTTCTCAGCAGATCTCTTAACCTCTCCAGAATCTTGGCATCTTGAAAGGAATATATAGATTGCAGAAAAGTTGCTGACCTGTTTTGGGAAAGGGATTTTCCTCACCACAGAGTTTCCTATCACATTTCCAGACCTTATTTCTTATCTTTTATTTTGCCTTGCAACCATAACATTAAAAAACAAATATCAAGGGCTGTAGGTCTTTATCAACTCTTTCACAATCATGTAATAGTCTCTGACCGTTAATATATCGCTTTCCTCTTGGGAAAGAGTATTAGTAAAATTTAATTTTTCTCATCAGCTAATTTCGAATAACTCATGCTTTTGAAATATGTTGATATTAAACCACAATCAGCACCCGAGAAGGACTTCTATTTTTGGCTCTCAGAAATGTTATCTCCCTTTCCCTTTTGTCAAGAGATTTACCAACAGTTTCTTAGGTTGTTTTATGTCGTAAAATTTGCATTCTTTTGTAGGAGGACAATTTATTGTTGTCATCATTTAAAGAAATAATTATTAAGACTTTACTGCTTGTTAGCAGGAACTTTTTAGGTATATATAATTTCTTTATAGTCAGGAGAGGCATTTAAATAATCCTTAATTAAAAAAATTACTTTGTTATAAAAGTTAAGATACAATTAGCTAAAGTTGGACAGGCGTCACCAATATGAATAATCTAATATTTCCTTGAATAAAATGCTTCATTTTTAGGAAGTTATAATGAAATTACCAACGATGAGGACAAATACCATAATGAAACAAGAAACAGGAACCTAACTTTTTTAGAGAATTAAAAAAAAAAAAGGAATGCTATTTCATTATGTTCAAGTACATGGACTAATTGGACCACATTGAGAATAATTCCCCATAAAAATCCTGTCCGACTTGCTTTATTGAATAAAATTTATTTATAATAGCACTTCTTTTCAATATTAGTAATCTTGAGCAAGTCACTTAACCTTTGCCTACAAGGCAGCTCGGTTGCTCAGTGGTTAGAGCACTGGGTCTAGAGTCTGAGTTCAAATCCAGTTTCAGACACTTAGTTGCTGTGTGGCCTTCAGCAAGTTACTTAATCTTTGTTTGTCTTAATCTCCTAGAGAAGGAAATGACAAACTACTAATATTCTTGCCAAGAAAAGGTCACAAAGAGTGGGACAGGATTGAACAACAAGTAGGATAAGCATGCTTGTTTCAGTCTTATGCCTTTTTAATTTGCTTTAACAAAGTCTTTTCTCATACTATAAATATGACCTTTTGTCCAAGTAGAATTACCATAAATTCCTAACACTGGAATATAAATTGAAGTTTTTTTGAATTGACTACTGTAATTTTTATGTTATTTATAGCTCAGTGTTACATAAAGAAGGTTGGTCTTGTATATTTGGACAAGGAGGATAAGGGAATATTTGAATGACTGCTTTCCTGAAAGGCTTTAAAAACTTTTTTATATTATCTTTATGTCAAAATATTTCCTCTGCTCCATCCCTGGAGAGCCATCTTCTATAACAAAGAATAAAAAATAGGGGCATCTAGATGGGTCAGTGGATAGAAAGCTAGGCCTGGAGTCAGAAGATTCTGGGTTCAAATCTGGTCTCAGACACTTCCTCGCTCTGTGACCCTGGGCAAGCCACTTAAACCCCAGTTGTCTAGCTCATACTGCTCTTCTGCCTTAGAACAGATACTTAGTTTGGATACTAAGGCAGAAGGTAAAGGTTTAAAACAAACAACAAGCCGAAAAACCTTTGAAGAATTTAAAAAAGCAGTTCAGCAAAATTAATGAAAATATCACCCAAATTTGACAATAGCCCCCTACTGCAGCGCCTCACCTCAACAAAAAGTGCTCAACATACCTTTTCATACTCTCTTTGGGGCCAAGCTTGATTGTTTTAAGTCTCCAGTGTTAATTTTTTCTTTTTTTTTTTTTTTACCTTTTATAGTTTAAAATATTATTATATTTGGTCTGATTCCTTCACTCTGCTTCAATGCATACATATATCTTTTTTGTAATTATTAATATTTATGGCATAGTAATATTTTGTGTAATATTTACATACCACAATTTTCTAAACCATTTATTTCCAGTTCTTTGGAACAAAGTACTGCTATAAACATTTTGTTGTATACGGGACATTTTTTTCCATTTATGATTCCCTTGAAGATGGTGTGTATCTACCAGAGATATCTCTAGGTCAAAGGACATAGCTAAGTTAGTCACCTATTAAAGATATTTTTGTTTTCTTCCTGTTTAACCTCCTCCCTATGACCCCTACTTCAACACTGCAATAGAATTTTGGAGTCAAAAAAGCAAAATACTTTAACTCTTTCCCTCCTTCCAAACTTTCTTATTCCTTTTCAGAGCATTATTCTAACCACTCAGACTTGCAAACTCAACTCTTCACTCTGTCCCATCATGCCAAATTGGGTTTATATTTTCCCTTTGTAACATTCCTCTTTGCCCTTTCCTTTCTCCTCTGATGCTGCCTCCATCCTGGGTCAAGCTCTCATCACCTTATTCTGGACTATTGCAAGAGTCTGCTGGTTGGTCTCCCTGCTTCAAGTCTCTCCTCACTCTAGTCTTTCCTCTTCTTATCTGTCAAATTAATATGCTGATAGCACAAGTGTGACCTTTTCATTTCCCTTCCCCACCTTCACTAACCTTGGTGGCTTCAAGGATCAAATATAAATAAAAAATGTAATAGCCAAAAAATAATCAAAATATAAATAAAAAATATCAACTTGAATCAAATATAAAATCCTTTTTTTTTTTTTTTTTAAAGACCGTCGTAACCTGGTCTCTGCCAACCTTTCCCTTCTTTCAGATTACTCCGTCCCACATATTCTACATTCTAGTAGTGACACTGGCTTTTCCCAGCTTGACCTGTATACATCTTGTTTCTATATAATTGCTTGCATTTTGCCTCCATTCAGTTTTGAGCTTCTGGAGATAGGAACAATATTTTGCCTTTCTTTCTATTTCCACTTCTTTCTTCAATGCCTACTTGTTGACTGACTTAAAAAAACAAACCCTTGTAAAAAGCCTTTTTCTTATTCACTTTTGCCCTGTTCCTCAGGTGAAGTTATGTTCATTACTAAAATATGTATTGCTTCTTCCTTGAATTCCATTTCACTTCTCTTAGACAGGAGCCAGTTAAAGCGGAGTGGCAAAATCTGTCCTTACTTTTAGCATGTGTGCCAAACCATGGTCAGTTATTTGACCTTGCAACCTGGAATCTCACACTCTTCATCTTTGGGTTGAATCAAAATATTCTTTTCCCAATTAGAGTAAAACGACTCCTTCTTAAACCTCTTTCTCATTTATGTTTTACCACCCTTGGCTGGATTAATTTTTCGAAAGCTTCATTGCTCTACCATTAAGTAAACAAGAGGATTCCTATATTCAGAGAGGCCATTTAGTTTTCTCTAATACTATATTAAAACATTACTTGGCACATCCAAATTCTTATATTGTTTGGGTTGTCATAGCATTTACAACTGAAACAGTGTCAAAACATGACCATGTTGTCTAACTATCATATTACAGAGGGGGAACCCAAGGACTAGAGAAATTGACTGACTGGCCTTAGATTTGATGAGAGAGTAAGATGAAACCATGTCTAACATCGTGCATTCTTATGCATCATCTTCCAGTTTAAAACTTTGTTTTTAATGCAGAAAATAAGAATCAAGCAGAACCAAATGAAATAACAAAGAAGAATCTGTGTTCGTCCTTTTTCTTTTTCAAGTCTATCTGAAGGCCTGCCATTTTTGACTTTTCTCTTTTGGCAACATTATCGTTTTTATGGCAATACAATATTACATTCTATTATTATATTGCAATTTACCTAGCTGCTCTCCAATTATTGGACTTATAGGTTAACTTTAATGCTTTGCTATTAAAAAAACCAAAGCAACCATTATTATTCTTTTATTTAGAGTAATTTTGTTCTATTTTATGCAATCCTTAAGAAAATGTGTAAGCAACAAGGGAGGCAAAGTGGTACACGGGAACACTGCCTTTGGATTCAAAGGACCTGGGTTCAACTTATACCTTTGCCACTTGTGTGACCTTGATTTCACTTAGTCTTCCCTGAGATTTATATATTTTTTTCAACCGTGAAAAATAAAATGTGGGGTTTGGACTAGATTGTCTCTAAAGATCCTTCTAGCTCAGGATCTATGATCCTATGATCTTATGATCCATGGAATCATTGGGTCAAATGTAGGATATGCTCTTTTTCTCAGGTATACTGCCATATTTCTCTCCAATATGTATGGACCTTGGTTTCATCAATGGTTTTTAGAGTGCCTATTTCTTTATAGTCTTGACAAAATTTTTAAGATTTTTGTTGTTGTTGCTATTTGAACAATATCTTTGGGTGGTGCAGCCACATCATTGGTGGCAAGGTGGACAGACATCAAATGTAGATCTCCTCAAGGCCATTTAGAATTTAGCATTGAAGAGATGCTTAGCATTGTGCAACCCTAATGAGTTAGATATGAATATGTGCAAAGAATGGACTATGTAGCTGTATATCTAAGGGTTAGTCTATTTTATTTGGGTGTCACTGAAACATAGCCAGAAGTGATTTCTGAAACTGAAAAAAGGCAGATTTGGTAGAAAAAAACATTGGATTGGTAACTCAAGGATCTGGGTTTAAATCCTGGATCACTTATTACTATGTGACCTCAGGAAAGTCAAATTCTGAGTTTCTGTTTCTTCCTATAAAATGAGGTGATTAGACTAAGTAACTTTAAGACTAAGTAACTATGATCTTATTATCTGCAGCTGATGAATCAGCACTGAGGAATAGAATTGTTATAGCAGACTGTGTACTGGGTCATTAGTACTGTAGTCAGCCTTATGGTCATGGAGCAAGGACCTTTGATTCCATGATGGACTTTTCCATTTCAACTGCATGAAAAGATTTTGATATACTATGAGATAATACCATTTTAAGAAATGAGAAATAGCACATGTTTTAATACAGGGGGGCACAAACTTGTTTAGTGGGTAGATTAACTAATTAAATGAAGATTATAAAAATAACTTCAAAATTTCCTTGATTTCTGCAGGCCTATATGCTAAATAATTCTAAAAGGAAGTACTTTTGAATGACTATATATATATAAACAGCTCCCATATATACCAATCTTGAATAAAAAAACACAGCAATTACACCACAGAATGATAAGAAATATACTTCCAAAGCTACTTTAATTCATTGAAAATGTACTGTATTTGGGCCCAAGAATTTATTTTGGTATTTAGCAAGACAAGAGTGAACAAAACAGCAGATTTGGCTTGGTATAAACGGTTCTGCATCCTGTTGATTAAATAAGACTACCCCTGTGAATATCTCCTCTAAAAATAGACTCCTTTAACTTTTTTGTTTTTCTAAGATCAGAGGTGGTAGTATTAAACAGGAAGAGGGAAATCCAGTAAACAGGAACTGCATGCCAAAAGAAAGATTTTTAGAAGGGAAATGGAAGCTCCTACTCATTCCCTGAGAATTTGAGATGAAAAATATTCCACAAGTATGAATAAGAATGTTTTGACTTCAGTGTCATGTCAGCTGTATCATTCTCCATGGCACGCAGAGTAATTGGGACATAGTAAGCTAACCTCTACTACTTTGCATATAATATTTCAAGGGCTTGGAAGTATGACTGCTTCTAAAATGCCAACAACACTAGTCTCAGGGAGTCATTCATTATAATAGGATCAGGTCCTAATGTTGTACAAGAGATAATTTGCATGCAATCAAACTTTCATTTAGGCAGAAGTGTTTTTTTTTTCTCAAAAGATTTTTTACTATTTATTGTAAACATATGGTTTTTTAATACTGGATCTAGAGGTTTATATCTTGTCTGTATTCCAAACTCTGTGATCTTAGACAAGATAGTTAACTTTTGTGGGCCTCAGTTTCATTATCCAAAAAATATGAGGTTGACCATGACCTTTAAGGTTTTTTCCAGCTTTCAGTCTAAAGTTTCTATGCCCAGGACATGGTGGCAGGGCGCTGGGTTAGAATTCTGACTGTTTTCTAACCATGTGATGTTCAGGAATGTTTTAATTTTCTGAGTCTCAGTATTCTTATTTAGAAAACAATGTAGACTGATTTACCCTTCACCATAGTATTATTATGGGAATAAAATATTTTATACATATATACTTTCAAAACTGTTTATTAATCATATATTAGTAACTACCATCACCAACACATTTAACTAAACAAATGCATAAAAAATTATGTACAAAAACGCAAACTCTACATTGTTAACAAATTGTTTAAAAATATGTAAATTACATGTATGTGCTAATTTAAAATGCCTCTGCTTTTGAATTCCATTTGGATTTGTTTTACTTGAATACTTTTCTCTTGATTGTGTGGATGTTTTTAAAAAGTGTAGTTACAGAATGTATTCTTATTTTTTCTTTTCATATCTTTATTTTCTTTATATTTCCAATATTTGTCATTTTTAATAACATAAAACAAGACCATTTCTTCCATTCTTTGCATTTGAATTATTTCCAGTTATTTTGTCAAAGCTTCCATGAATATTTTCCTACACAGATTTTTATCCTCTCAGAAATGCCCTTAGGACTTAACCCTAATAATGGGATCCCTAGATCTATGAGCATGAATGGCTTTATAGTTCTTAATGCATATTTCCATTTTGTTTTCTAACAAAACAATTCACAGCTGCTGTAGCAATGTAATATTGGGCCAGTTTCTCCATGGTCCCATCAGTATTTAATTTAATCACTTTAACCCAGCTGGCTCTCAGTTAACATACATTATCAGGACCATATTTAGCTAGATTGGTCCTTAGGCAGCAGAGACAATCTGTTGCCAGGACTATACTTTTTCCAAAACCAAGTCTTTCGAACTTGGTCATACCAAATGGAACTTTTGTTCCAGTGCCACCATTACTTAGGGATATAGGATTAGCTCTGTTGTATGATGAGTGCTAAAGTAAGGTTTCTGCAGAATATTTATGTTCTGTAAACCATTGTTGTCCCACTAGAACCTGTGTTTGGATTATGTGTTTGCTCAGGCTTAGTTCTACTACTAACTTCATGCAGGTGTGTGTGAGTTCTCCAGTTATCTATCTTATTTAACTTATCTATAGCTCTACTCATCTCCTTAACTTCTTGTTTATTTTTTGGTTAGATTTATTGAATTCTGCCACTGTTATTATTTTGTTATCTCTTTCCATCTGTATCTCATTTTCCTTTAAAAATCTGGATGCTATTACACATGGTGCATACAGGTCCAATATTCATTATCCATGGTACCTCTTCCCTCACCAACATAATATAATTATCCTGTTCATCCCTTCTCGTTATATTCATTTTAGTCCCAACTCTGTCAGAGCAGTTGACTTTATGGCTCCTGCAGAAAGAGCCAGATATGGCCCTCAAAAGAGCCAGATATGGCACGAGAGCCAAACGTTGCCGACCCCTGTTTTAGAGGGAAATGTTCAAGAGGAAAAACCCAAGTGCCATATTAAAAAAAAATGTTCTGATCTTAGATGTGTTTCTAGAAAAAAGATGTGAAACATACTCACTTGCAACATTCTGTAGTGGGTCAGAACCAGAATAACATGTAATTAGGGAATTTTTTTGTTTTGTTTTGTGCTATGCTGTTCAAAAAAAAAATCAAACTCATTTATTTATTTAATTAATTTGAGGTGTTTCCCCATGATTCCATGATTCATGTTCTTCCCTCCCCTTCCAGCCCCTTCCTGTACCAATGAGCCATTCCACTGGGTTTTATATAAAGGGTCATTGATCAAAACCTAGTTCCAGGGGGCAGCTGGGTAGCTCAGTGGATTGAGAGTCAGGCCTAGAGACAGGAGGTCCTAGGTTCAAATCTGGCCTCAGCCACTTCCCAGCTGTGTGACCCTGGGCAAGTCACTTGACCCCCATTGCTCACCCTTACCACTCTTCCACTTAGGAGCCAATACACAGAAGTTAAGGGTTTTAAAAAAAAACACCTAGTTCCATATATTAATATTTGCAATAGAATGATCATTTAAAGTCTACATCCCCAATCATATCCCCATTGAACCATGTGATCAAGCAGTTGTTTTTCTTCTGTGTTTCTACTCTCACAGTTCTTTCTCTGGATTTGGATAATTGGGAAATATTTAACAAAATGAATAAATGCAAAAGGACATAGATAACGCTATCATATTTTTTTCTAAATCAAAATGTGGTTGCAGGAATCCTTATGCAAGGTTTAGTGTCATCCCTTTTCCACCTTTTTATTTGAATTTGATGCCATTGCTCCAGAGCATTGTCATTGATAAGCACTTCTCTGATTTAAGGGATACTATTGTAGCACCAAATGTTTTTGGACTTATGTTCAGGGTTTAGGGCAAATCTGGGGAGTTTCCTCTGGTGCAACCTAATCCTTGGAGGATGGATCTGAGTTTTGGAAGTTGTCAAATGTCACTTGAAAATAATTTTACTGGATAAACTGATTGATCATGCTGGAAAGCATTTTGCTAAAAATCAGTGTGACTATAATCTACTGTGTATCTTTATAGTTCTTAAATGGCTACAAAGTTCCAAAAATGTCAGTGAGAAATGATAATATCCTTGAGATAAGTGTCTCACTTCTCAAGGTGACTGACTGCCAGCTTTAAAGGATCAAGTGCTTCTTTTTAATTCTACATTGTTTCTTCTACCCAAAAATCTAACATATCATTACTTTAGTCACACTAGGTACTGTCTGTCATCTTTAGATTAAACTGAGTTGATAAGTCAGAACAAACAGCCTGTTTTTTCCTTTGGAAGAAATTTAAAAAGTAAAGATTATTGCTATTTCCCAAGAGAATTCAAAGTGCCATCACCACCCTGACATTTCAGTATGTACTTTGGCAGGAGATAGAAAATTCTGGATCAATTGATAGTATAGGTAGCCTGTATACTGAAAAATTGGACATAGATTTTTAAAAATCAAGTTATTTTAAGTGTGCTAAGAGAACTTGGTGATTATGGTGAACCATTTCAGACAATTCTGGAGCTTGACCTGTATTGGGACACAAGACTATTAACTGATGTATCTGGGATTTGATCCCAAATCTTCTAACACCAAATTCAGCCTTTCTACTACAAATCAGTGTCCCCGTGTATTATTAACATTGATTTGATAATCATTTATTAAGCCACTACTGTGTACCATGCATTAGAATAGAAAGCTTACAAGAAGAAACAGTCTTTGCCCATAAAGAGTTTATATTTATAAGGGGAAACTATATACATAGAAATCACACAGAATTTGGGGAAGAGTACCGTCTATGGAAACTGAGGAAAAAGGAAACCACGATAGTCTTCTTTAGAAGGTAGAACTTCTTTATCCCTCTGAACTTTGAAGGGGGAACTAGAGATCACCTCAGGAAGAGGTGATGAGGAAATACATTCCAGGCTTGCTGAGTGGACTGTGTAAAGAGATAGAGAAAGGATTAGGAATACATGGGTGAGGAATTGGCCAATTTGTTTGGACTTTAGAGTTTGGGTTAGGGAATGATGAAAAGGTAGAGTAGAGGTAGATAAAAGAGCTTTAAATAACAAATAGAAGCATTTGTGTTTTATCTGAAGAGGCTAGAGGGAACCTTTTATTGTTTCTTTTCCTCTGTCCCTCCCTTTCTGTCTTAGAATCAATATTAAGTATAGGTTCCAAGGCAGAAGAGCAGTAAAGGCTAGGCTATTAGGGTTAAATGACTTGCCCAGAGTCACAGTTAGGAAGTATCTAAGTCTGGATTTGAATTCAGGACCTTCCATCTCTAGGCCTGGCTCTGTCTTCACTGTGTCACGTAGCTGCCCCTAACTTCTGGTATTTCTTGAGCAGAGGAGTGACATGGTCATATTTGTGACTTAGGAATTGCTTTGTTCTGCCTAGATTGAAAAGGAGACAGACCAGTGGCAGAAAAGACAGACAGAGGTAAATTAGAGTAGGATCCTTAATGGAGGGACTGAAGGGGGGACAGTGGGAGATAAATTGTAGTGGTAATTTTCAATGATATGCTCCAAATTGATTAGAGGTAGAGATGAAACATCAAAGATGACTTCAAAGTTAAGTGAGTCTGGGAAACTAAAAAGGCTGTGGTGCGGGTTGCGGTGACCTCAACAGAAATTCATATAAAGAAGGGAAGCCTTTTTTTGGGGGGGGGTGAGGAATGAGGGAAGAAGAAGATAATGAGTTCTTTTTTGCATATATTGAATCTGAGATGCCTGGGATACATTAAGCTAATGATGCACGATCAAAAAAATCCCATCAGTAGAAAGTAAGCTCCTTGAGGACAGGAGCTATTTAGTTTTTTGTCTTTGTATCTTCAAATACTTGTTTGCTTGAATTCCTATCATTCCTTCAAAAGGCTACTGATTTCTTTCAATATGGGTGTTTCTTTTTCAAATACATTTTACAGCTCCTCTGTGACTCAGTAGATTATATTCTTGAATGGATATTTCCTACTTTCTCTCAAAATAAAATATCACCTAGTGTCCAGTGTGTTTCTGAAAGAGTATGGCCAATTTTCAGACCTGTATTTGAAGTCTCTCCAACATGGCACAAGCAGCTAGAGCTTGTGTTCTTCTGACATAGGTTTTGAGAAATGAGAGTCACCTGTGTGCCTGCTATGATGTGCATCAGAAAGGGATTTTATTGGAAGAGTAATATGTTATATGACTGTAACATTACATGGCAAGGCAGCATCACCAGCAATGAGATCCTGTGTGGCACCTGTCTATGACAGAGAAGAAATCTAAAATGGAACTTGTCTTGGGGACAGTTATCTTTTCCTTTTTGAAAATAAACCAAACCTCTACTTAGGTACTACTGAGGATAATTTTTGTATCTCAATAGAGAAAGTGGTCTTCCGTCAATTTACATTCTTCCATTTTAGCAGTCTGCCATTTGATCTTCACAGTAGCCCTATTACTTGAAAGGTTGAAAGGCATTATTATTATTATTATTATTATTATTATTATTATTATTATTATTATACTTTTTCAGATGGAGAAATGGTTAAATGACCATAGCAATAAATAGAAATCCATCTCAGGCTAGATGATTAAATCAGGAAAAGCATCCTAAGAGAGAAAGCATATTGTAGTGGAGAGCCGGCCTCATAGTCAACAGGATGTGAATTCTAGTCTCACCTCTACCCATATGTCCGGGTCCAGCCGGACACAACGGAGGGGTCCGGGGAAACGGCAACCTAATTACCCATAGGGGAAGAAGAGGGGAAACCTCGCGTGCAAGACACAGAGTCGTTTTGATGGATACGAGGCTCGTTTATTGGAGATCTATGACAAGAATATATACGCTGAGGACAGAAGGGGGTGGGCAGATACTAAGGGGGAAAGGAATGCGGAAAGGGAGCATAGAAAATCTCTGGTGGCTTCTTACTATCTCCAAGCAAGGCTGGGCCTATGATCAATATCTTATCTTAGAAGAGTGAATGATATCTATTCTTAGAAGAGTGACTATCTTTTCTTAAAGTCTTGGTCCCTAACACCCATATATCATGGGCAAATTGTTTAATCCTTCTTGGTGTCTCACGGAAGCCTTTAAGACTTGGTTATAGAATTCATAGGTTTCATCTCTTTGAGTTAATTTCATGGATGAAGAAATCATACATCTAAGACTCTACCCTTCAAAAAAAAAAGTTTACTAGGATTCAAAGCCCTATAGCTATGACCAGTATACAATTAAATTGGAATAGCAGAAAAATAAATTATAGTGTGGAACATTGTTCTTAGTACATTGGCAAGTAGATGGACCAGATGATCTGATCGTTCATTTCTAGGTCTACTTTCATGATTCATTTTCACACAACAGCTGTTGTCGGGGAAGGCGTTGTGCCCAGAGCATTGCTTAGATTGTACAAAAATGTAAATCAAAGAAATCCATATTTTCCCACATTTTATGTGGGGGAAGGACAAGCTGGATGAATTGACATTGGTAACAAATGGAAAAAAACCAGATCGATAAAAGTAAAATAGTCCAAATATCAATGGAAAAAACATCCCCTTCAATTCCCATTTTAATGTCCTTTCATAGGATCAGAGGTTATCTTGTTTTTTTGAAAGCTAAAATAGTAGAATGCTGCCTAACGAGAGTCACTGGTAGTCTGCTGAGCAGGAAAGGCTGTGAACATGATCCTTTAGTGGACTTGTGTTTTGTTTGTCTTCCAAGGAATAGCTTCCAGCTTCTGGTGAAGTTTGGAAAAGGCTTATCACTTAGATTTTACAGAAGTTTTTAAGCTTTTTTTTTTTTTTTAGTGTGTTTTGGAATCCTTTGGCAGTTTGGTGAAGTCCATGAACCCCTTCTTAGAACATTCTAAAATGCATAATGCATAATACATAAAATATATAAACTAACAAAGAAAAAAATTAATTTAAAATATTGTCATCAAGACATTAAAAAATATAGACACTATGTTAAGAAACCAGTTTATTTTGTATACTGAAACTTTGCTAAAGTTGTTGATTATTTCTATTAGCTTTTTAGTTGATTCTCTAGGATTTTTTTTTTTTTTTAATAAACCCTTGTACTTTGGTGTATTGTCTCCTAGGTGGAAGATTGGTAAGGGTGGGCAATGGGGGTCAAGTGACTTGCCCAGGGTCACACAGCTGGGAAGTGGCTGAGGCCGGGTTTGAACCTAGGACCTCCTGTCTCTAGGCCTGACTCTCACTCCGCTGAGCTACCTAGCTGCCCCCTCTAGGATTTTTTAAGTAGACCATCATATCATCTGCAAAGAGTGATAGCTTAGTCTCCTTATTGCCTATTTTGATACCTTCAATTTCTTTTTCTGCTCTAATTGCTACTGCTAGTGTTTCTAGTACAATGTTAAATAATTGAGGTGATAATGGGCATCCTTGTTTCATGCCTGATCTTATTGGGAAGGCTTCTAATTTATCCCCATTGCATATGATGCTTGTTGATGGTTTTAGATATATACTGTTTATTATTTTTAGGAAAGGCCCTTCTATTCCTATACTTTCTAGTGTTTTCAGTAGGAATGGGTGTTGTATTTTGTCAAAGGCTTTTTCAGCATCTATTGAGATAATCATGTGGTTTTTCTTGGTTTGCTTGTTGATATGGTCAATTGTATGAATGGTTTTCCCGATGTTGAACCATCCTTGCATTCCTGATATAAATCCCACCTGATCATGGTGGATAATCCTCATGATCACTTGCTGGAGTCTCTTTGTCAGTATTCTGTTTAAGATTTTTCCAACTATGTTCATTAGGGAGATTGGTCTGTAGTCTTCTTTCTCTGTTTTTGATCTACCTGGCTTTGGGATCAATACCATATTTGTATCATAAAAGGAGTTTGGTAGAACTCCTTCTTTACTTATTATATGTCAAATAGTTTGTATAGTATTGGAATTAGTTGTTCTTTAAAGATTTGATAGAATTCACATGTGAATTCATCTGGTCCTGGGGATTTTTTCTTAGGGAGTTCTTTGATGGCTTGTTCAATTTCTTTTTCTGATATGGGATTATTTAAGTATTCTATTTCTTCTACTGTTAATCTAGGCAATTTATATTTTTGTGAATATTCATCCATCTCACCTAGATTGCTGTATTTATTGCCATATAATTGCCCAAAATCATTTTTAATGATTGCATTGATTTCCTCTTCATTAGAGGTGAGGTCTCCCTTTTCATCTTTGATATTGATGATTTGGTTTTCTTCTTTCCTTTTTTTCATTAGATTGACCAGTACTTTGTCTGTTTTATCTGTTTTTTTCAGAGTACCAGCTTCTAGTCTTATTTATTAATTTGATACTTCTTTTACTTTCAATTTTATTGATTTCTCCTTTAATTTTTATAATCTCCAATTTGGTGTTTAGCTGGGGATTTTTAATTTGTTCCCTTTCTAGTTTTTTAATTTACATGCCCAGTTCATTGATCTTTGCCTTCTCTAATTTGTTAATATATGCATTCAAGGATATAAATTTTCCCCTGAGTACTGCCTTAGTTGCATCCCACAGAGTTTGGTAGGATGTTTGAAAAGAATGACAATGATGAAACATCCTATGAAATTATTGATTGTTTCTATGATTTCTTCTTTAACTAACTGGTTTTGGAGAATCATATTATTTAATTTCCAATTAGTTTTTGATTTGCCTCTCTATGTGCCCTTACCAATTATTATTTTTATTGCCCTATGATCTGAGAAGGTTACATTTATTATTTCTACTCTTTTTGCATTTGTTTGCAATTTTTCTATGCTCTGTTACATGGTCAGTCTTTGTGAATGTACCATATGCAGCTGAAAAGAAGGTGTATTCCTTTGTCCCTATTTATTTTTCTCCACATATCTATTAAATCTAATTTTTCTAGTATTTCATTTACCTCTCATCTCTTTCTTATTTATTTTTTTGGTTTGATTTATCTAAATCTGAAAGAGGAATATTTAGATCTCCCACTAGTATGGTTTTACTATCTATTTCCTTCTTGAGCTCTGCCAATTTCTCCTTTATGAATTTGGATGGTATACCATTTGGTGCATACAAGTTAAGCACTGTTATTTCCTCATTGTCTATACTGCCTTTTATCAGTATGTAATTACCTTCCCTATCTCTTTTAACCAAATCTATTTTTACTTTGGCTCTGTCAGAGATCATGATTACTACTCCTGCCTTCTTTTTCTCATTTTAAGCCCAAAACATTTTGCTCCAGCCCTTCACCTTAAAAATGTGTATGTCCACCTCCCTCATATTTGTTTCTCGTAGAGAACATACGGTAGGCTTTTGGTTTCTAATCCACTATGCGATTCGCTTCCATTTTATGGGCGAGTTCATCCTATTCACATTCAGAGTTATAATTGTCAGTTTTGTATTCCCCAACATTTTGGTATCCTCTCCTAGTTCTACCCCTCCTTCTTATGCTGTTTCCTTTTAAACCAGTGGTTTGTTTTAGACCAGTCCCCTTTGTCCCCTCCTTTGGTTTACTTCCCTTTCCACCCCCTCCCTTATTATTCCCCTCTTTTTATTTTTTTAAGGCCTAATGAATTCCCTCCCTCCTCTCCTGCCCTCCCTTTTTTGACCTCCCCACTCCCCTGCTCCCCTTGGTTGATCCATTCTGACTTTCTCAGTAGGGTAAGATAGAATTCTATATCCCAATGGATATAGCTACTCTTCCCTCTCAGGGTTAATTCTGCTTAGAGTATTTAAATATTTCCTCTTAATGCTCTCTTCCTCTCCTTTTTATAATAGTATTGATGCCCTCCCCTTCCCATTCTCTCTTTGTGTGGTATAGAATATCCTATTTTTCTTATTCATTCAAGTTTCTCTTGTGCCATCTACTATTCACTCTCCCTCTTTTTTTCCCTGCCCTGTCTCATCTTAGACCATTTAGTGCTCCAACCTCTCCCTGTGAATAATTCTTTTAATTACTATAATAGTGAATACAGTTTTTGAAAATTACACATAACATTTCTCCATATAGGAATACAAATAATTTGATCTTATTAAGGCCCTTAAAGGGGTAAATTTAAGAATAAGAATTTTCTTTCTTTCCCCTCTGTTTCTTATTTACGTTTTCATGTTTCTCTTGGTTTTTGTGGTTGGATATCGAACTTTCCATTTAGTCCTGGTCTTTTCTGTGCAAATACTTGGACATCTTCTATCTTGTTGAATGCCTATAATTTCCCCTGGAAGTATATAGTCTGTTTTGATGGTTAGGTGATCCTTGGTTGTAGACCCAGTTCTCTTGCCTTTCTGAATATCATATTCCAAGCCTTGCAGTCTTTTAGTGTGGAGGCTGCCAGGTCCTGTGTGATCCTGATTAGTATCCCATGATATCTGAATTGTTTCTTTCTGGATTTTTGTAATATTTTTTCTTTTACTTGGAAGCTCTTGAATTTGGCTGTTATAATTCTGGGGATTGTCTTTTCAGGGTCTAGTGTAGAGGGTGATCTATGAATCCTTTCAATATCTATTTTGCCCTGTTGTTGTAGAACTTCATGGCAGTTTTCCTGAATAATTTCTTTTAGTATGGACTCCAAATTTCTATTTCTGCTTTTTCAGGAAGACCAATGATTCTCATTGTCTCTTCTAGACCTGTTTTCTTGATCTGTCAATTTCTCAGTGAGGTATTTCATGTTTTCCTTCTATTTTATCAGTCTTTTGACTTTGCTTTATTTGTTCTTGCTGTCTTGAGAGACCACTGGCTTCTAATTGACCAATTCTAGCCTTTAGAGACTGGTTTTCCTTTTCAATCTGGTCTATCTGGTTCTTCAAGGCTTCCAGCTGGTCATTTCTGGTCTTCATTTTGCTTATCAATTCATTTGATTTCTGAGCCTCACTTTCCAATTATGAAATTCTGCCTTTTAAACTGTTATTTTCTTGCCAGATCTCTTCCATCTTTATGAGAAATTTGATTTTGAAAATTGAAATCACCCAGCTTTCTCTCTGGAGGTGGATAGCATTTTTCATAATGGGTCTTTTGGAATTGCCTTGGATCACTGTGTGATCACAGTAACTGAAAGTCTTTCACAGTTGATTGTTGTTTCAATATTGCTATTACTGACTAGAATGTTCTCTTACTTCTGCTCACTTCACTTTTTATCAGTACATGTAAGTCTTCCTGGGTTTTTCTAAACTGTCAATAGCATAATAGTATTCCATCCTAATTATACCACAGCTCATTCAACCATTCCCCAATTGATTGCCAACCCCCTTAATTAGACTAGGTCGCTGTTTCTAAGTTTCTCCTTTCTTTTGGTTTTATAACTTATTGTGTTCTTTTTAGCCTTTCTCCCTGAATCTTAACAATTGGCCAACTGTGCGGTTGCCATGGAGACCTGTAGACAGTGATCTGTAATACCTTAAGCAGCAGACAGGAACATGATATTGGCTTGTTCAGGGCTGTGAAACTAGAATGCAGCACAAATGTGCATATAAATTTGTTCTATATTTAGGCTTTGCATGGCTGTTCTGTATATTTGGAGATAACAACAGCAATGGGGATGGCTATCTGATCAGCAGTGGCCAGACAAGTTGATGGGGAGACTACTAGCCCTTTCTGCACTGTGCTTTCTTTGTGGAGATGATGTGTTTTTTTAAAAAAAGAAGCCACTATGTCTGGTGTTTGCAAAGTCTATGAATGTTTACCACTTTACTTCTTAGACATACTCAAATTGAAACCTTTGCTTAAAAAAAAACCTAACCTAACCCAACCCAAACGAAAAAGCCCCAAACCTCCAAACCAATCTTTTCCTTTTTAGATGCTAGGTGAGTAGACCAGTTACTCTTGTACTCACTCCATTATATGTTTTTGTATTTCTGCACAGTACCAGGTGTGGTGTCTTATAGCCATGTCTTAAGCACTGAAAAAAAAGTTTTTGTTTACTTGACTTGGGGCCTGATTATGCTATTATTTGTTTGAAGCTATATCTTTTTAACTTAACTTATTAAATTTTATTGGATTTAGATAAGACAAATCCCTAATTTTAGAGCTGGAAGTGATCTGTGTCCCTCTCTCTACTTTCCTACCATTTTAGTGCATATTATTTTCTTGCAGTCATGTAGCTAATATGTCTCTGAGGTGGGATTTGAAGTGGATGGGACAAAGTACAGTGACCTCATGTCTTTAGGCAAGTGAATATTGAAGCTATACTTTTACTTTTTTCTTTTTTACTTAATTACTTAATTTAAAAATTACATAATTTTTAAATTCACCGTAACACACAAAAAGCTATCTGAGTGTCTTGTCATCCATTTTCTGCATGTTCACCACAGCAAAGTGGTTTTAGATAACTTTGCTTTAGTGAATTTCAGATAGCTGGGCCCCAAGACTGTATGAATGATTTTTTTTTTTTAAATCCTTACCTTCTGTTTTAGAACCAATTGCTTCTAAGATAGAAGATTGGTAAGGGCTGGACAAGGGGCTAAGTGACTTGTCCTGGGCCACCCAGGTAAGAAGTATCTGAGGTTTTGAACTCAGGACTTCCCATCTCCAGGCCTGGCTCTTAACCCACTGAACCACCTAGCTGCCCCCATGCATGGTCTTTTTAAGACAATTTAATGTTTAAGAGGGTAGGCAGCTTTAGAGGACCCAAAAAGAAGCAAAATATGTTATCTTTCGTAGGTCTAAATTTTGCATTTTGTCCCTCTAAGAATTCAAGACTGCCACTTTCTGTTCTCTTTGCCATCACAATTCATTGCAGCAAGTATCTTCAGAGTACCTTGTATATACTAGCCCAGTTTCGAAATGGCTGAACAGTGTTGGGGCCATTCAAAAGGAAGAGAGGTTCGTGAGACACAGAGAAACTTGGGGAGGTACTTATGGTGGTGAGAAAGAGAAGAAGCAAAAGTGCCAGGCAATGGAACTAAGGATGCTCTATTTGGAAAGCTTTGAGATTAGTCTACCTTCTAAGAACAGTGGAAAAAGGAGGAGAAATGGGAATATTGAAGTTGGATAGGAAGGTGATACTAGGTTATACTAGATCTAGACTATGAGAAGAGTCAATGTGGTAGTGTGCAAAAACAGGGAATTTGGAATCAGACCTTTGAAGTTGTTGTCAAATCTATCTGGATGGCCTTGGTTGTTACTTAACTCTTTTATTCCTTAGTTTCCTTATTTGTAAAGTGAGTGGGTTTATGCTAGATGGCCTCTTCATTGTCTTATGTCCTATGAACAGAGGTTCTGTGCAACAAATATATCTTATTAGTGTTTAGAGGGAAACAAATATCATAGTGCAGGTATGCTATTACTCCTCCACATTTCCCCTGTTACATGCCTACCATGTGTAGAAGGGAGCAAAGTGTGAAACAGATTGAATGTAAATAAAAATGAAATCATTCTATATAGTTTTAAATTGGAAGCACATTATTTAACAAATATTGACTTAAGCTCTACCTGGAATGTTAAAAGACTCAACCCCCCTTGCCCCCAATTTAGAGAAGAATCTTATACAATAATAAAAGTAGAGATTATTATATACTCTCTATCTTATAATCAATACTCAGTATTGGTTACAAGACAGAAGAGTGGTAAGGGCTAGGCAGTGGGGATTAAGTGATTTGTTCAAAATTACACAGCTAAGAAGAGTCTCAGGCCAGATTTAAACATTGAGGCACTTGGATGCCCTTAGAGATTATTTTTTTAACTTTTATTCCAATGAATTTAATCCATTGGAATTGCAGTAAATGAATTGCAATAAATAATCGTAAGTTTCTCAGTTGTACACTAATTTTTTAATTTTTAAAAAAATTTTTTAGAATATTTTTCCATGGTTACATGATTCATGTTCTTTCCTTCCCCCACAAGCCCCACTCCCACCCTCCACATAATGCAATTCTACTGGGTTTTACATCTGTTATTGATCAAGATCTATTTCCATATTATTGATAGTTGCACTGGGGGGTGGTCTTTTAGAGTCTACATCCCAAATCATATCCCCATCAAACCATGTGTTCACACAATTATTTTTCTTCTTTGTTTCTACTCCCACAGTTCTTTCTCTGGATGTGGATAGCGTGGATAGAGATAGACTCATAAGTCCCTCAGAATTGTTTAGGATCATTGCATTGCTGCTAGTAGAGAAGTCCGTTATGTTCACTTGTACCACAGCGTATCTATCTTTGTGTGCAATGTTCTCCTGGTTCTGTTCCTTTCACTCTGCATCAATTCCTGGAGGTCATTTCAGTTCACATGGAATTCCTCCAGTTCATTATTCCTTTGAGCACAATATTATTCTATCTACAACAGATACCACAATTTGCTCAATCATTCCCCAATTGAAGGACATCCCCTCATTTTCCAGTTTTTTTGCCACTACAAAGAATGCAGTTATAAATATTTTTGTACAAATCTTTTCCCTTATGATCTCTTTGGGGGTATAAACCTAGCAGTGGTATGGCTGGATCAAAGGGCAGACAGTCTTTTAAAGCCCATTGAGCATAGTTCTAAATTGCCATCCAGAATTCACAACTCCACCAGCAATGCATTAATGTCCCAATTTTGCCACACCCCCTTCAACATTTATTAATTTCCTTTTGTGCATGAATTTTCTTTAAAAAAAAAGCATGTATTTTCTGATTTTGTTTTTTAATATGAGGCAGTGTATTATTCAAAAACTTAGGAAGAGAACCCCCTAGAGATCATCCATGATCTATAAGCTGTGAAGCTTAAAAGTTTTTCCTCTGTGGATAGTTAGACTGAATACTTTTAAATAATGATAAATACTCTCCAGGAAGAGTTGTCTGGGCCTGGATGGGATCAGCGCAGTGTCATCTAATAATAGGAGCATTTGGAGGAGGTAACTTCTCTTCCATTTGGACCATCAAAACATCCTCCACAGAAGTAAGCATCTTTAGTGAGCATAGTACTGCTCTATTTTATAGCTTCAAGTCTAGGGTTGTATTTATGATGATATCTTGTATTTGGTTAACCTATTTATTTGAGTCCTTATTGGAAAAGAGATTTTAAGATTGTGTTTTATCAAACTTTTTTTTAAAATTAAAAAAAAAAGCACTGGGTTTTTGTATTCTCTGCCCATTTTCATTAGTTATGGGACTATCACAACCTGTTATAGAGAATTGATTTTGAAAACTTGCCTTTAAGAGAGGCAGTAGTGATATTGGCATGGGATCTGGGAGCCAGGAAGATATGGTTTCAAATCCCACTTTCATCATCATTAAAATGATTGTGTGGGTGGGGGGTGGATTTAATATCCTCAAAGGTCCCTTTTTAGTTCTATGATTTTTTTGGTTCTGCTCAAATTTTCTTGGAGGATATTTCAAATTGTGGTTAAGAAAATTTTTCATAAAGAAAAAGATTGATTTAATTCACGTTTTTGTTCAGTCTTATCTGACTTTTTATCTCATTTTCTTGGGATTTTCTTGGCAAAGATATTGGACTAGTTTGCTAATTCCTTTAAGAGAAGAGAAAACTGAGGCAAAGAGGGTTAAGTGACTTGTCTAGAGTCACACATCTATTAAGTGTCTCAGAGTCAATTTAAGCTCAAGTTTTCCTGACTTCCTGGCACTCCATTTACTGTGCCACTTGGCTGTCCACAAAGGAAAAATTAAATGGATGAAAAATACCTATTTTCCAAATCCTGTTGTCAATTTGAATGAGTATTCCATTGATTAATATTATCAGTGCATAAATCTGGGAGAAACATTGTAAATTAGTTGTACCCAGAAATAAATAAGAGGAAGACAACAGAATGGGTCATGCCTATGAAATTGTGCAGTGCTTTTTTTTTTTTAAATGATCCCAAGTGGCTTCCTAGCATACAAACCTTCATTTTCATATTTTCTGTTATAGAGGGTGATAGTGGTATTTCAAAAATTCAGAATTCTTTTTTTTTTTTAAACCCTTACCTTCAATCTTGGAATCAATACTGTGTATTGGTTCCAAGGCAGAAGAGCAGTAAAGGCTAGGTAATGAGGGTTAAGTGTCTTGCCCAGGGTCACACAGCTAGGAAGTATCTGAGGTCAGATTTGAACCCAGGACCTCCCATCTCTGGGCCTGACTTTCAATCCACTGAGCCACCTAGCTGCCCCTAAAATTTCAGAATTCTTAAAGGAACCAAATGTAGTGATCCAAGCAGCATTTTGGATATAAGAAAGGATCTGTTGTGAAAATTCTGGAGAATATACTATTGGAAATATACAACAGATTTCATTCAGGAAATATATGATTGAAAAAGGATATAGCCTGGTTATATCAGATGAACAACTTCCATATTCTAGTAACATCTATAAAATGTAACATAACTAAGAAAGAGTCCTCTAACAAGTTGGGCTGAATGTTTTTGGTCTGGAGGACATATGGAAGAATGTGGAAAGCTATTACACAGGATAAAAAGACATTAGATGGGTTATGATTTGCCTACAGAGGCAGCACCATAGAAATTAGATTGTTGCTCTACTGTATTTAAGTAATGCTTCAGATACAGGGGTAGCAGCAAGAGTATGGGCAATTATTTTAATACTCTTACCTTTCATCTTAGAATCAATACTATTTATTGATTCCAATGCAGAGAAGTGGTGAGGGCTGAGCAATGGAATTTAAGTGACTTGACCTGTATCATACAGTTAGGAATATCTGAGGCCAAATTTCAATTCAGGACCTCCCATCTCAATCCTGGGTCTCAATTCACTGAGCCACCTAGTTTCCCCCTTAGGGGCAGTTTTTATGCTGGTCTAGGCTCTTCCATTCCACTTAATGTTGAGATCCTAAATCAGAATGGTATTGATGCCTAATCCTACTAGCTGTATGCCTATGGGAAGGTCATTTATTTCTTCTATTATTATTAGCCACGTTTTTCTGGAAGAGCTGAGATAGAATCCTGCTTTTAGATACTTACTAGCTGTGTGATCCTTGAAAGAAACTGAATTTTCAGTGGCAAATTTAACTCATTTATAAAATGGGATCACCGACCTCTAATATGATAGAGAATAGAATTATGAATGGCCATTGTAGTCCCCTGGAGCTTCAACATGCATTTATTCAGAGTGGATTTTTCCAATTGGTTATTTCATGGGAATGTGAAGATACAATAGAAGTATGTGTTGTGGTAGTAGATAGTGAAATTGTCAGTTATTAGAAACAAAATTAATGCATCGTCTAAATTAGAATATAGTTAGAAATTTTTTTTGGCAAGTAGCTAGATAATGAAACATCTAGAGTAGTCATTCCCAAAGTGGGCGCTACCACCCCCCTGGTGGGTGCTGCAGCGATCCATTGGGGCGGTGATGGCCACACTTTTTTTGTATTACATTCTATTCTGAGTTCAGTAAATAGTTTCATAATTTCCAGGGGGTGATAAGTAATATTTTTTTCTGGAAAGGGGGCGGTAGGCCAAAAAAGATTGGGAACCACTGATCTAGAGTATGAAGTTGAGGTAAGAATAAAAGATTTAGGACTGGAAGGACTTGAGATATCATGTTCTAACCTTTATTTTTAAAATTTCAAAATAAAATTTGTTCAATTTATAGATATTCTCTTTCACCTCCCTTTTTACTGAAAAGAAAAGGAAGATAAAACAAGCAAAACTCATTTAACAATATGCAGCAGTCAGGCAAAACAAATCTCCATATTGGCCATCCCCCAAAATGTCGGTCTCATCATGCATGAGGAATCCATCACCTCTGTGTCATCAAGTATAACCCCCTCATTTTATAGATGATGTAACTCTAGGTCCTGAATTAGGTTAAGTGAATTAACCATGTTGTGCTAGTAGAGCTAGGATTTGAACGTAAGTCCTCACTTGGGATCTACTCTTTTTTCTACATTCTCTCACCTATGAATGAATTTGTTCTTTGCTCCTGAAGTATTTAACTTTAGGGAGAGGAAAAGAGTATTAAGTATTCCTTGATCTTCCACGATGAAAACTTATACATTTATATTACTTTTTATGATCAAGATGGGACCAAATATATACAGGTTTGGATATTTCAGAGTTCCAGAGCACTCTGTTCCTTTTTCTACTCCTCTCATCTTACCATCCTTGCCTTTGTCCAGTTGTCCCTGTCACTCCTTAATTCTGAGGCTAGAAACAGTAGCAGCTGGCTGGCTAAACGGAATCATTAAGTCCGGATGCTGAATCAGAGTAGTTAGCAGAAGCTGGCTAGTTCTCAGCATCCATACCCAAACAGAGTAGAAACCCGACTGAATTGTATAGGCAGAGAAAGTCTACTTATCAGAAATTCATTCACTGGATAAGCAGTCATGCCAAATCATTTCTGATTTAGTCTCTTCCAACTCAGACATTCCCTAATTTCCTACTCTAAAGGTTGGATGTCATTTACATTTAGGATAAAGATGTTTGTGCTTTTACATAGATTTCAACACAGATATCCACTGCTTTATGACCTATAGTTAGTCTACCTCTGTCAAGTACTTTGTTAGACTTCCACCAGAGTTAACAGGTGCCAATGTCTCAGTGCAAGGATTTATATTTGCTTCCAACTCCAATTTAAGATGCCCATTATAATTCTACAAATATTTATTAAGTGCAAGATGTGTAAGACCCTAAAGAACAAAGATAAACATGAAAAAATAGCCCTTGCCTTAAGGAATTTGTATTCTATTAGGATACCACTGGTGTAAATACAAAATCATTTGAGGACAGAAAGAGCAATAATATGATAGGGTGGGGGCAAAGCCTTTCAAGCTGGAGGACTGGTACCTGGGCTGACTTTTGAAGGAGGGGAAGGATTTGAAGAGTTGTTGACTTTGGTTTCAAAGAATATTGTGTAATTTAGGTCTAGTTCCCTGAGGTAATGTCTTTACTGGTTGGAATAGGAAAAAAGGTTGAATTGAGTGAATTAAGGGTTTTAGAAAAAACCTGGCTATGAACCAGATGCAGTTGCTCAGTAAGTAGCTGTTTGAATATATTCACCAATTTAGTTTTGTTGACACTTTTTGTTCTACAGTGCTGATACTTTCTAATACCAACCCCACCCCGGATTCCTCAACCCACAGGCATTTATTACATGCCTATTTTCTGTTAAACCCTTTGTGGAGCATTGATTTGAGTGGGTGAGATGAGGCAAGAATATGCAGAAGGAGGCCACTGAAGGGAACAGGGTTGAGAGCTGAGAGTTGATGCAGGTGGAGGGATGGGACTTGAGATGAAGTTAAAAATGACAAGACTTGGTAAATGACTGTGTACGTGTCAAGACAAATCAAGCCAATAAGCATTTATTAAGGAATTATCCTGTGTCAGGCATTGTGCTAAATTCTGGGGATACAAAGACAGACCAAAAAACAGCCCTTGCCCTTGTGGTTCTCAAAACCTAATAGAGGAAGAGACATAAACAATGATGCATAAAGAAGCTATATACAGGATGAATTGGAAATAATCAAGAGTAGGGAGACCTTAGAATCAAAGCAATTTAGGAAAGGCTTATTTGTAGAAGGAGAGATTTTATGCTGGGACTTGAAGGAAGCTAGAGATGTCAGGATTTAGAGATGAGAGGAAATGGGGAAGAATTTCAGAGACAACCAGTATAAATGAAAGGTTAAAAAAAAAAAAGAAAAGGGGGCAGCTGGGTAGCTCAGTGGATTGAGAACCAGGCCTAGGTTCAAATCTGACCTCAGACACTTCCCAGCTGTGTGATCCTGGGCAAGTAACTTGATCCCCATTGCCTGTCTTTATCGCTCTTCTGCCTTGGAGCCAATAACACAGTATTGACTCCAAGATGGAAGGTAAGGGTTTAAAGGGCCAACTCTGGCCTGAGATATGTTGCTATGTGACCTTGGTTTATTGATTTGCGGGTGGGGAGTGTCTTGACATAATCAGATTGGTTCTCATAATTTTAAGTTTTGATTTTCATAGGAACCAATCAGACTTTAGACTAGATTTAGGATGGAAAGAGACTTTAAAGGTCATGAAACTTCATTCTACAATTTGTTGATGAGCAAACTGAGGTCCAGAGAGGTCAACTGATTTCAAGGTCACATATTTTATTAAGAAACAGTCAGGATTTGAATCCAGGTTCCCCTGACCCCATGTACAATATGCTTTTCCCTTTATATCTCAGGCAATGATGGCATGTGGTTTATTTTGATACAGAATGATGGGCATACTTTATCACTGCTTTTTAATGTAAATATTTTTGGATATCAGATAATTCAATATTCCATATCTAAATATTTTTTGGATAAGTCAAGAAATGCATTAAAGTAAAGGTGTGAAGCCTTGAACAGGGAGTAACATACGAAGGACATGAGTAAATGTCAATGCTTACCTAAGGCACACAAATGATTTGTCCTAGATTTGGGTACAGTTCCTGCTAGCTTTATAAATAGATTAATAAGCTGAATTTAGTAAGCTATCTCAAGTCCCTTGACTTTTCTTCCAATTTTACATTATAACTTGGTCTTTTTTAAACTAATTTTCATGGCTGACTGTTGATTCATGCACTGCAAAAATTTGGAGCAGCATGGATTTATTTTATTTTTCCTGACTTAGTTTAAAATGGCATAACTTAATATGATATAGGTAATGGAGCATAATGTTACCTACTGTGATGAACAGTCCCTTCATTTACTTACAAAATGACAAAATGTTTACATATCTAGAATTTAATGCTTTTTTTATACGTTAGAAATACAATTTGTTTTTCAGACAGCAGTCAATGAAAAAAAATCATATGTGAATTTCCACATTGCCCTTTGTACCCATAATCTTAATGATTTATAAAATGAATAGTTACTTTAAACCAGAACAGTTAAACATCACCAATCTTTTGTAAGGCTGCTTGTTAATATTTTCCTAGAAAAAAGGTGCTCTGCTGAGCTCTCTTCTCTTCAAAGAAAGAAGTCTTCTGATACTGTAATTTTGACTGATGCAAGTTTGAATAATTAATTTTCAAAAATCTGTAAGCTTTATTATTAAAGTTTATTTTAGTATCTTGCAAAAAAAAACCAGAGATGCTATTAAATTTAATATTGACTTTAGAAGTATGATTTTATTCTTAAAAGAACTTGTATATAGCACCATCACTACCACCATCATAATATTAAAAACACATTAGTGGGGGCAGCTGGGTAGCTCAGTGGAGTGAGAGTCAGGCCTAGAGACAGGAGGTCCTAGGTTCAAACCTGGCCTCAGCCACTTCCCAGCTGTGTGACCCTGGGCAAGTCACTTGATGCCCATTGCCCACCCTTACCAATCTTCCACCTATGAGACAATACACCGAAGTACAAGAATTTTAAAAAAAATGATTATTAAAAAAAACATTAGTGTTCACTATCATAGAGAAATAGCAATAACTTATATCCTCCCCCCTCCCCCGCCCCCGCATGTTTTTTTCTTCTGGCCTCATCTGGGCTCCAGGCAGTGGTATAGCCTAGCATTCTGAAATGATCTAGCATACTAAAAAAGTCTATTTCCAGAGTCTTTGAACTTCTTGTGACTCTTTTAATCACTTTCCCCAAAACATGATAAAAAATAGTTGAAAAGTCTAAAGCCCATTTCTTTTTTTTTAAATTTAAACATTTATTAATATTCATTTTTAATATGGTTACATGATTTATGCTCCTACTTTCCCCTTCACCACCTGCACTCCCCCCACCCATGGCCGATGCACATTTCCATGGTTTTGTCATGTGCCCTTGATCAAGACCAATTTCCAAATTGTTGGTAGTTGCATTGGTGTGGTAGTTTCGAGTCCACATCCTCAATCATGTCCACCCCGACCCATGCATTCAAGCAGTTGTTTTTCTTATATGTTTCCTCTCCTGCAGTCCTTCCTCTGAATGTGGGTAGCATCTTTACCATAAATCCCTCAGAATTGTCCTGGGTCATTGCATTGCTGCTGGTACAGAAGCCCATTACATTCGATTTTACCACAGTGTATCAGTCTCTGTGTATAATGTTCTTCTGGCTCTGCTCCTTTCGCTCTGCATCAGTTCCTGGAGGTCTTTCCAGTTCACATGGAACTCCTCCAGTTTATTATTCCTTTTAGCACAATAGTATTCCATCACCTGCATATACCACATTTTGTTCAGCCATTCCCCAATTGAAGGACATACCCTCCTTTTCCAGTTTTTTGCCACTACAAAAAGCGCAGCTATAAATATTTTCGTACAAGTCTGTTTATCTATGATCTCTTTGGGGTAAGCCCATTTCTTGTATCATTTATTGCCAGTTCTTTAGTTCAACTTTTTAAACTTAAAAATGTGTCAGTTTTAGAGAATAAAAAGGGCATTTTCCTGTTAAGGATTAGAGGATCTGGGTTCAATCCCAGCTCTGAAACTTACTTTTTATATGATCTTGGGCAAGTCATTTAATGTTCTGGGTTTCACTTCTTCATTTATAATATGGAGGAGTTGGACTGGATAACCGCCAATGTTCCTTACTTGATATAAATCTTTGATCCAGTTATCCTACCTCAAAATTAAGAAATTTCATATCTGGAAAACACTATTGAGTCTAATCTCCTCATGAGATGAAGATGATATGAGAAAATTGGGGTCTAGTGTGCTCAAGATCAATTATTTCTGATTGCTTATTTGTGGCAGAGCTTGAAATATTACTTAAGCATCCTCATTCTCATTTGGCTGCTTTTCCTATTATGCTATCCTATTTGCCCTTAGAGTCATTTTTGATATTTTATAGGCCATACATGTTAGTTTTGCATGTGAATTTTATATTTATTTTTTGTCTTGCTTGAAAATAAAAATGCTACTGCCCCTTACCTTGCACAGATAGACAATATGCTTCTTGCATTGTATTGAAATATTAGGAATCCTTACTTCAGTGAATAATACTTTATCATTTATCTATGCAAATAAGCTAGCAATATAACAGCTAATTCAGAAACTGAGGAATTGAAAAATACTACTTGAGCCTTTACGGTTTATGAACCTATCAGTGTGATATGTCACTTTTTTCTCTAGTGTTTATTTTTCTTTTAATTTATTTTTAAACCATTTGTCCATGTTTACATGATTCATTTTCTTTCCCTCCTCCCTCCCAGAGCCAACAAGCAATTCCACTGAGTTGTACAAATGTGTGATATGCCATTTTAAAAAATGGATTACCATATGTGGTGAGAGTGTCATGTCAAGTCTACGGTTACACATTAAGAAGAATATTAATAAACTGGAGTGTATTCAGAGGAAAGCTTTTAAGTCAGGGAAAGGCCTTGAAACCATGAACTTTGAATATTTACTGTCTGGAGAAGGGAAGGCTTGGAGTGTGGAGAACACGAAAACTTTTTGTCATTTAAAGGATAGTCCTATAGCAGTGGAATTAGTCTTGTTCTGCTTGGCTACAGAGGGCAGAATTAGGAGCAGTAGAAAGTTATAGCTTGATATAAGAACAAATTAGCTAGGTGGTTCAGTGGATAGAGCACTGGGAGTAGAGACAGGAAGATTTGAGTTCAAATCCAGCCTCAAGTTACTTACTATTTGTGTGTCTCTGGGTCAGTCTCTTACTCCAATGGAGAAAGAAGTGGCAAACCATTCCAGTATCTTTGCCAAGGAAACTCTATATGGATTCTTGAAGAGTTGGGTACAACTGAGCAATGAAAGTACAACAAAACAACTAGAACCTATTCCCTAATATTAAGTAAAATTGCCTGTTTCAAGATTTAGTAGGTTCCTGGTCATGTTAGGCAAAGACGGAATGACTGACCACTTATTCACTATTTTGTAGGATGAATTGTTATTTAAGTATGTGTCTGATTGACTAGATGGCTTTCTGAAAGTATTAATAAGAGCAGCAGCAATAATTATGATAGCTAACATTTATATAATGCCTAATATGTGTCAGACACTGATTAAACATGTTATAGTTACCTCATTTGATACAACAATCCTAGGAGGTTAGTGCTGTTATTATCCCTATTTTTCCAATGAAAAAACTGAGGCAAACAGAACTTTCCTGTGACTTTCCTGAGGTCACACAGTCAGTATGTATCTGAAATGAGTGTTTAACTCAGGTCTTCCTGACATCTCCTGAGACCACAGAACGCTTACGCGTTCTTATTGTCTTATTGTTCTTATTGTCACGTGGGTAAGTTAGGCTGACTTCCTTGGCCTTGCTGGGCCAATTCTAAACTCTGCCTATCTAGCTGTTGGGTCTTGTGGCTTACAGCTTCATTTATTTAGCCCCCTTAACCTTCTCTCTCAGTCCAGGCCTTTGGCCTGGACTAGCCTCTACTTTTCTCTTTATTCCCACTTTTACCTACTGATTGTAAATAAACTCTTCAACCCGATGCTGACTTGGGTCTGATTTAATTACGGAATCAACCTACATTGTTGATTCCTGGCGGCCACATATTTTTAATATATATCTATAAATACCTAAATTTTATGGCTTAGTTGCTTCTACTTTCAGATGGAAGCTTCTGTGAATTATGTGACGTTTTCATGAGACAAAATAGGGGCAGAGGTAGAAGGGCAGTCTTTTTTGCTCTTTCAGCTACAGGCTTAGCAAATGCTAAAATAAATTTGTGGGCTTGGGGTACATAGGAGCTAGGAAGATGGAGAGAGCTTGATGGAGGGATTATTTGTGCAGAACAAATTTGTATAGAATTTACTACATCTTAGCTTTTTGTTAATAATGCAGTGTGTAAAGTGATGTTTTTTTAAAATGAAGTGTGAATACTTGTATTAACACTGAATAAAATGACATGCATTCATTTTACCCAGCGTGTCTTTTGGCCCAGTAGCTGGCCATAATTTTGGTAAATAGGACAGTTAATATGAAACAGAATTAAGTAATTTTGTGGTTATTTGAACAACAACAAAAGGGAAACCAAATTAAAGAACACCAGAATAACAATGAGATTGCATTCCTAATAATAAAGACTATAAAAATATTAAGGAAGGCTGAGTAAAACTGTTACAAGGTTTTGAGGTTGCTGTCTTGCAATTCAAATCAGGACTTCATTTTGGAATTATTGTTTGAAAGATGTCTTTATAAAATGTGGACAAATTTCCTAGGGAAAGCCGGGTTTCATTCACAGAAGAAAAACTTTGTTAGGGTTGTATTTTAAACCCTGGAGCAGAAAATAATACCAATGTAATATAACTGGTGATCAAACATTTATTAAATATGTACTATGTGCAGAATACTGTGTTAGGCTGATGTGAGGGATAGTGGATATATTATTATTATTATTATTATTATTAAGATGATGATGATGATGATGATGTATATTTTTGATAAGGCTAGGGCCTTGCTCTCACAGAGTTTAGTATGAGGATGTAGCAAACAGTTACCTAGACTACATGGTGGCACTTGATGATGCTACATAGCTATTTATTTGGAATCAGAATTTGACTTCTATAATTAATCTATATGTACCATCTCTGTAATTTCTTTTGTATTGCTTTCATTTTTAGAAAATAATTTTCCTTTTGTTTCCTTGGCTTCTTGTATTGAAATGAGTTACACTGATTCATATATATCCAATTTAGCTACAGCATTATTAACCTGTAGTAGCGCTAATAGCCAGTGGTTTAGTGTTTAGGAAGTTGTGATTTAGGCTTATTGATCAAGTGATTTCCATTGAACAGAGACTCTAAAACCATTAAATAGAATTGGCAAATACATTTAGAATGATTTTTTTTTCTTGGAATAGTGCCTTTAAAACAAATGAGAAATACGACAGTCCCAAGTATGATTGGGAATGGGAAAAAGCTCCTATGAATTGATCTCTCTTCCTTTTCTGATACATTGCTTCATCGCTTACTTGGAATAGGGATCCTTGACCTCTTAGTGAGCTATTTGAGTTGCCTTTCCTTTTATAACTTAAGTCATTTGCCAAACCTGCGTTTTCCTTTCAAAGGGATAAGAACCCAAGTGTGTCTTGTAGCTTCGGGGGAAGTATCTAATGATCTGTAACATGGGGCAGATAGCATCTAGTGCTTCCCGGCCCAGTGTTGGAGAAACTATTAGGGCATCAAGTGCTTATGTTTGTCTGTTGCTTTGTTTCTTCAGTTTCAGTTACCACTGAATTCAGAAACCATTGACTTTAACATACAGAAATTTTAATATTTAACTCTTGAATAATGATCATGAATGATGCTTCGATCATGGGGAAGAGGAGACTTGGCACAGGAGAGGTGAGGTAGGGATAGGTGATTGAGAATGTTTAAGAAATCATAATGATTTCCTAAAGAAGCATCCATAAAATCAAACAAAAACATGGGTGAATTGGGGACAAGAGAAGCAGCTGTCTTCCGGGGGATCAAGGACTGCTGTGTGGAAGAGGGATTACCCATACACTTTTTGCCCTCAATTTGACTGAATTAGGTAAAAGTTGACAAGAGGCAAATTTAGGTTTTGTATATTAAAGAGCTTGACTAGTTAGTTGGCTTTCCTCAATGGAAGACTTTTGAAGCAAGGCAGGACAATAATTTGTAATGTATGTTGTAGGAAAGATTCTTTTTTCATCTATCGGCTTATAGGGTCACAGAATTGTTGATTTAGAGGCAAAAGGGATATTAGATACCAAGCCTAATAGCTTATTTTTACAGAGGAGGAAATGGAGTCCCAGAGATTTGTCTTGCTGACAAGATCCAATGAGATAATGTCAGAGAGTGGCTTGTTAGAGTCAAAGTACAATTGTCACTTAAGCTCTTGTCTTCATCATAGACTCTTTGCTGTGAAATGGGGCATTTACCTTATAGGATTGTTGTGAGGATCATGAGATCACATTTGTAAATCACTTAGAACAGTGCTCTATCCCTCATTATGTGCCTTCCAGTGATAGATAGCCCTCCATGGAGGAGAAATTGCTATTTAAAAAAATAAGGTTTATTTATTTTTATTTCACATAGGAGAAATTAATAGGCAGGTTGAGAGTGAGCAGTAATGAGAATCAAAGTATTACAATTTTGGGAAAATGAGTGAGTTGGAGAAAGTGAATGTGTGCATGGATCTGTGTATTTCTAGTGCTATAGAATCTGACTAGGTTCAGGATCATTGATTTAGAATTGAAAGCAATTTTAGAGATTATCAAGTCCAAGCTCTTAATTTATAATTGTTGAAATTGGAGTCTAGAGAAGTTGTGATTTTTTTCAAAGTCCCCTAGGCAGAAGGCAATAGTCAGATTTGAACTCGAGCAAAGTCTCTGACTGCAAATGCATTAGCACCAATTTCTATTGATAATAAATAGCCAGTCAAATATAACTACATTCCTTTCTCGTATCTCTTTGAGATTTAGCCCTGTCAGAATAGAAATGATTCTCTAGGAAAGTTGCCTTCTTTTGGGTTCATAAGTGTTGAATTTGAAGTTTGTTTTTAATGACAAGATAAGAGGTTGTTAATAAGTTTTTGGGGGAAAAGACAAAATATAACTCAAACATGACCAATGTCTTTTGTTTAATGTATGCTCTTTTCTTTCCCTCTTTTTATTATATCTTTTCTATGAATAGTCTATTTTTCCCTTGGGAAGGGAAAGAAAGGCCCTGAAGGGAGTGCACATTTTGGAGGACACTGAGAAGTATTGATAATTTTGGAGAATCCCCAGTTATTCAATGGAACAAGAACTAATGCATGATTACTAACATTTTGTCTCTTAGCTGATTTCTATCATTTTAAAAAAAGCTTGACTTTTTACTAAGCAGCTAGGCAGCATGGTGTCATGGAAAGAAGTTGGGGTCACAAGTCCTGGGTTCAATCCCTGTCTCTGACACCAGCTGTGTAACAATAGGTAAATATACAAATGCTTTGTAAACTTTTAAGTTATTTTTTATTAATAAGCATCTACTTGGTGTAACAGATTGCTTGGAACTGGAAATACACAGAAAAGAACTGAAAGAGCTTCTTTGGGTCAAGGACAGTTTCTTTTTCTTTGCTTTGTCTTGATGTCCTTAGTTCCAAATAAACTTGCTCACAGAAGGCATTTAACTACTATTTGTTGAATTAGATTGAAGGTCATATATAGTCTATTTGGGGCGGGCACCATGGCATGAAATTGAATAGAATGTGATTAGAGCAAAGGAGAGAGCCAAAGATCTTTTTAAAATTTAAGGGAGCTAGTCTACTTTCTCCTGGGATGGTGTGGCAATAAGACAATTTCAGGCTTCTTTTGATATTTTGTTTCTTGATATCCCACCCCTTATTTTTATACAGCAGATTTTTTTCTATCTCTTTTGTATGGCTTTTTGAAGCGTCACTTTGTTACTGTAGAGAAATAACAACATAAATAATATCTTCAGGTATTAGAATAACATCATGGTTATTCTTTTTGATATTTGATATTTTGATATCTGAAGTTGCCCATGATTTCAGCAACTGATTATGAAAGAATGCCACCATTTTGTGACTATCCTTCAGAAGAGAACTCATCCTTGTTCTTGAGTTTTGTGAAGATACTGATTTCCTTTGCTGGAGGGAATAAAGAGTTAAGGAACCCTTCTAGGTAATTATTGTGAAATAGATATAGTCTCCTGTCAAAGAAGCTTGTAACATAGATGATATTTATCTTTGACTCTCCTAAAAGACTCAACATTAAAATCCTAGCTGTCAGTTAAGTTTATATATTGGATTGTTCTTTTTTTTTTTTTGTCTATTCCATTTCATAGTCCAAGTACCAGATTCATACTTGACAAGACATGTATAGACTTGGAGGTCTTTAAATGAATGGAAGAAATGTGTGCATATGTATATATTACATATATAGTTTTGTGAAAGAATGTGTTCAATAATGAATACTCTGACTTTAAGTTGCCAGTCAACATTGATAGAGGAGTTTCCTCACTGATGATCTCATGACAACTGTGAAATCATAGAGACCAGATTGATATCTAGATCAGTATCATAGTGTTTAGGGATATTTACACCTCAAGTTTTAGAGCTTTTGCCAAATGATCATTTGGCAAATGATAGCAAAATCATCATTTCTTAGGTTGACAGTAATGTTAGGTGCCCACATCACTCTCAAAGACCTTAAAATACATACTGCTAGTGGAAGACAAACTAGTTTCATCATTGCCCTTCTGTTTCCTGATTTTTCCAAAATATTATTAAAATATTCTGAATTACAATCAGCATTTTAGTTTCTGTAGAAACCATAGAAGTAGAACTAGTTAGAAGTCTTGTTTCTTGACTGGTTGTTCTTACAGCAGGATAGGAAGAGGATAATTTTTAAATTTTGTTCTAAGACAATGTTCCCTGCAATTAATAAAAAAAATATTAATTTTCTTGGGGAGAGGGGACTTGAAGATTATATTTTGTTTATATTTATGTTATGGAAAAAGAGAAAGTCTCTACCAAAAAATCAATAGATCAAAGATTTCCAAATTTCACAGTTATGAGGTAACTTCAAAGGAATAGTCAGGTCTATTAGACCTTTTAAGTAAATTGTCTTGTGATTTACCAGGAACTGAAGCACCCCGCTTGAGGTGGGAAGGGGGATAAGAAATAGTGTAATCTGGATACGTTTGAAAAGATAGAAGACAGGTGAGGTTGTATTGCCAAATTTGTTGAAAGAACCAGTCTATCAGTTCTCAATCTGTGAAACACTTTGTGCAAGACCTCATTTTTTCACCCAAGGAATGATGATATATAATTATTGTTGACCTTGGTATCAACTCAGTCTTTGATTTAGGGAAGGGACATTTGGTTTCACTTAAAATAGATAACCAGAGTTCTACTGAGGGTCCTATAAAACTGAATGTCTTTGCTTTTCAAAAGAAAATTAATGTCATTCTTGTTAAGGAATGTTAGAGGAGCTTAGTTCCCTTCGACAAGGGTCACTCATTCCTTTCCCAAGGCCTTTAAGAAAGAATCCACCTTATTCAATTATATGGCCTCCTTTCTTAAGGCAATGTTTACTTTTAATGGAATTATCCTTTATTTCCATGTTTTTCTTCCGTTGGAGGGATTCTAAAACACAAAGAAAGCATAGGAACTTGAAATACAGCTAGTCTTCACTTGTAATTTGTGGATTCATTTAATGGCAACCCATTATAGCCACTTATCGATCTCCTGCTGTGAATGACTCTTTAAGGCACTATCTAGAAGGTGAAGTAGCAAGATTTGAGGACTCTTCTTGCTGTTTATAATCCTGTAGACAATGGAATAAGTGTCAAATCCATTCGAAAGGATTGCTACTATTTATTAGTTATGAGATCAGTGATAATCATCTTACACAATTTAGAACCAATGTTCCAACATTTTGAAAGTCTATTGAATCATTTAAAAATTATTACTCTGGCAAAAAAAAAAATAACAGGAGGTGATCCCTGGCTGATAAATGACATTTATGAAATGCTTCACAGTAGATGAGTGGTTTAAAGAACCAGTTTTGATATGTGGAGAACAGAGACTCTAATGGGGCAGGAAGGAATATACCTTATCATTTAGAATCTAACCTTTTCTTAGAGCTTCATCCACCTTCTTCTTGGAAAATGGTGTTTTCAATTTAATCACAAGAATAGTTTAGTGCCACAATGGATACCAAATATGTGTGACACCCACTTTTTATTATGTCTCAAGGTCATTATTTTTATTTCCTCCTTACTATTGGATACATGTCAAACAAACAAACAAACAAACAAAAAGGACTTTTTTAAAACATATTCTAAGTGATAAAAAAAAGTTTGTGTATAGTGTTATCACACATACACAGCTGAGTGTGGCTAACAAACAAAAAGAAATAAAGACTCCCTGTGAAATAAACTTGGCTGAGAACAACTGATCCTGGCATCACAGTGCCATCTAGCAACACACTCAGAACATTGAAGTTTATATACTGTATTACTTACCAATTGAAGGAAAAGCTATGAAGTTTTGATTGGAGACTTCATGGATATATGATTAAATTTTGTGTGGGAACACTTGTTCTTTATAGTGTGAAGTCTAGGTTGGTACAGTGGCTATTCTTGAAATATGTGATAATGGAGTTCACTTTCACTTCCTAATGACTTCCGGTTTAAAAAATAAGTTTAAGTAAAACAAACCTATTGGCCATGCCAGACAATGTGTGCCTCATTTTGCAGTACCTTTCTGCCAAGAGATTAGAGGTATATTTTTCATTTTTAAATTCTGAATGTAAACACTAAAAAAGAATGTCCAAAATAGAACATTAACAATCTATCCCAGAAACTTGCTTTTGAAAAAATATGTAATAGCCAAATAAAAATAAAACAATTATATTTAATGAAGAGAACATTATATACAGTGACAAATATTGTTTGAAGAATGATTTGTGTATGTTCACCTCTAAAAATCAACTGATAAATAATATAGAAATATTTTTGTCAAATGATGACTTCTGTTGGGGAGAGGATGAGGAGGGGATGAGTTAACTGGGTATTTTAATGAAACAAATAAATAAAAAATAAAGGATATATAAATAAGAGCATATAAATTCAACAACAAACAAACCCCCAAAATAATTAAATAAATATTTTTGACATTTTTCAGACTTGTTCTTCTTGACTATGCGTCCCTTCTGAAGCTCCTTTGTTTTTTTCTTTGCATTTCAAAAAATATTCTTTTTAGTGGTCTCGTTTTTCTTTTCTTTTTTCTTGACATTACCATTACTTAATCCTCTTTTGGTCAGATCCCTGCCCATTTTAAAACAACAACCAAATCTTTTTAGCAATAAGAAAAACAAAATTTCAGCGTGTCTGTGGGTTCAAAATTTATGTTTTCTATCAGCTACCAGAAGGTGGATAACATATTTCAGCTTAGGTCCTTAGGAGATGTGTTTGTTTGGTCATTTCATTCATCATAGTTCTGAAGACTTTTCAAAGGTGTTTTTCTTTATTTTGCTTTTATTGTATAAGTAGTCGTCTGGAATGGAAGGAATGGGACAGGTTATGAAGGACGCTAGAGGCTAAACAGAGGTTATATCAACATATATGATCTTGGAGGGAGTCATTGATTAGAGTTTATCAAATGGAGAGGTAATGTTGGGCAGACTTGGGTTTTAGAAAGATCAATTTTTGAACCAAGTGGAAGATGGACCGGAGTAGGGAAAGATTCAAAGCAGAGAGACCAGCCAGTGGGCTATTATAGAAGTCTAGGTTGAAGTGGCAGGATGGTGGCAGTATGAGAGAAGAAAAGAGGAGGTCCAGGTCACAGGGCTATTGTGTATTAGGGGGTGGAATTGAACTTAGATCTCTGACTCCTGGGTCTGCTTGCTCTCTATCCATTATGCCCCACTGCTATGACTTTGCTGTGTTGGCAGGGGGGAAATTGGGAAGGTTTCAAGGAGAAAGGTGGCTCTTGGAGAATGGGTAGCATTGAAAGGAGAGGAGGTGGAAATAATGAGGACTTTTGAGTGAAGCTTGATTCTTCTGGTAGCTGCCAGGTTGACCTTGACAAAACTGTCCAAGCTTCTTTTTTTAGTGAAATTCTTCATTTATAAAACTATGAGGATCAATGCAGACAGTTCTTATTGCAGGGCATTCTCCAAAGTAAATGCCAGAAATGCTACATTGATTGCCAGTTGGCCCACAGGAGCCTATTTAATGTATATCATAATTGAATATTAGTACTAATTGTACTGTACTCCTCTTTCTTTTTATCTGGAAATATTAGATGCCAAGTACTCCTAACCCACCCAAGTGTTCTAGAAGAAGTAGCTTCTAGAAGAGAACCTTCTCTTTACTCCTCATGTGTCATTTCCCCAGCCCCAATTGTAGAAGGGATTTCTCCTTTTTCTCCCCTTCCCACTGATTCCTTTGAAAGGGATTTCTTCTTTCCCATGCAAGTGACAAGTGTGTAGGTGTAAAGGTTCAAGGTAAGGCTTAAAGGGTAGACTTTGTGATAATTCCTATAGGGCTTCTTATAGGGTTCAGTTGGCCTAATGCCTATTCCTGATGGACAGTGAGTGGAAGGTAGAGGAGTGGGGCTTAGATGGACTTTGTGGAGATGCTGTTAGAGTAGATACAGGGAGTTACATGGTTTCCTAGGCAGAGCTCTGGAGCTGGTGGAGGAGCTCAAGGATGGCATTACCTTGGAGAGAGGGGAAGATGTACTTGGAAAGTGTGGCATGGACTTGAAGGAGATAAAACAGCAAGTGGAAGAAAATGACTAGTGGCAGCTGGGGACATGAAATAGGGAATTCATACAGACTTAACAGCTGTAGAAATATACAGTTCACAGCTGTAGTAGTGTAAGGGGTATTTATAAGTTGGGTGTTGCTAATAATAATAATAGCTGGCATTTATGAAGTGCTTGAGAATTTAAAAGGCTCTTTTTTTTTTTAAACAGCCCTAAAAGTGTTATTTTCATTTTATAGGAGAAGAAATGGAGGGAGGCCCAGACAACTTAAGTGACGTGATTATGCTTCTATGACTAGAAAGTTAGGGGGCAAGGACTCACAGCAAGGTCTTTTGACTCAGAACCTAATGTTTATATTTTTCAAACGAGATGATATACATAAGGAACTTTGAAATCCTTAAAGCGCCATGTTGTTGTCGTCTGACTCTTCATGACCCTATTTGGGGTTTTTTTTTCAGTTCATTTTACAGAAAAGAAAACCGAGGCAGAAAGGATTAAGTGACTTTCCCAGGGACATACAGCTATTACATGTCTGAGGCCAGATTTTAACTCAGAAAGGTGAATCTTCCCAAATCTATCCTCTGTTCCTTAAAGTGCTTTATAAGTGTTGTTGTTATCCTCATTATTATTATTACCTCCCCTCTGACAATATTATGCATTTTTGATGAAAAAGGAAGGAAGAGCTGCTGGCTCACAAAAGTGAAGGTGGCCTGAAGTACATTTACATTTTCCCTTATATAACTATGGTACTTTCTCTTTCCTGTTTGAGAAAAAGAGTGTTAGGGTAATTGAGAAGTAAAAAAAAAAAAAGTTAGGGTAATTGAGAAAAAAATATAAGGGAGACAAAGGAATTCATACTCACTCCTTATCTCTCTTTCCCCTTTTTATCCATCATAGGATTAGAATGGACTTTGAGTATCAATCTAGCTTATCTTCTTGGCTTTAGGCAAAAGGACAACACATAAATTACTCCCCTGGGAGGATTTATTCAGTTTTAAAAGGCTGCCAATCAATTCATCAACTAGCATTTATTAAGTACTTATGGGATAGCTTACAGTTAAGCTTAAGATCCAACACTTCAATAAATGTTAGGCAAAGGAAGGAAAGAAAAGGAGCACACACATTTATATAAGCCACTAACTTGGTGCCTGTTTTCTTTGATTCCCACCACAGCCCTGGGAGGTAGGTACTGTTGTAGTCCTCATTTTTCTGTCGATGAGCTGAGGCAGATAGAAACTCCTTTAGCCCAATATCACACAGCTAGTAAGCGTGATTCTGAGGTCCAGTTTGAACTCAGGTCTTCCTGCTTCCAGACCCAGGATTCCATTCATTGCACCTAGCTGTCAAAGACAAAAGTAAAGCTTTACTCTCATGTTCTAACTGCTGTAACTCATAATATATAGAAAAACCCAGGGAGTTGCCCTGAAATTGCCCATAATGTAATTTGTCAGTTGTCTCTTATCCTGATCTCAGTGAAGAGTAGCTAGTCACCAGCAACATCCCCTGCCTAAGTGTCTGCATCTTTAAGCTGCCACTTGGTGGAGATTGTAAAATTGTATAGACGAGAGCTTGGCATTATAGCTAAGCTGTGCTTAATGAAGACAGCATTCAAGATATTTTGTGAAAGGACCAAAAGGATTACAGTACTTTGAGATCTTGGGCTTTGGCTTGGTAATAAAGTAGCTGCAAGCAGCAACAATCATAGCAACAGCCACAAACTTAGCTGCTCCATATTAATTCAATGTGATAATGAATTCTACTAGCAGATATTCCTCAAGAAATTGAGCAAGGGGTTGCTCTAGCCATCCAAGGATTCTCTTCTCTATTAAGTATCTAATTGGACTAGAATTATTTGTCCACAAATGTCTATTTCAGACAATATTTTAGCAGTATTTTGTTGTTGTTTTCCAGTTGTGTTCAACTCTTGAGACCTTTTTTTGGAGTTTTCTTGGCAAAGATGTTAAAGTGGTTTGCCATTTCCTTCTCCAGCTCATTTTCAAGATGAGGAAATGGAAGTTTCCTATCCATTCACATAACAGGGTTTCGTGACTAGTCCAGTGTCACACAGCTAGTATCTGATTTAGCATTATTACCTCAGTGTTAAAATAACATAAGTAATAATGAAACAAAGTATCTTTATTTATTACTTCCTTAGTAGTACCAAATTATTTAGAATAGAATCTAATATTGGATAACTTTACAACAATTTTCATTTTGCATGTCGACCTCTGACTTGTATTCCTATCAATTGAAATCACTTTTTTTTTTTTTTTTGGCAATTTAAAATGCTCGGATTTGTTGTTTTTTCTCCCTCTGCTCCCAAGAAAACTGCTGAAAGGGCTTAAGAATTTTACACCTTGACCTGTACATAAGAAATTTGGAAGAAATTTTGATCTCCTATCTGAACAATAGCAGTACAATAGCTTATACAGAACAGTGTCCTATTTATACATGGAGGCAGCTGCATCCTCTGTCTTTCCATACAAGGAACGCTATTGTTCTCACATCATCAGGTTAATGATACTGTGGGAAAATGCTAGACTATTATAGAGGAGATATTATTAAGCATGTGTGAGTGTGTGTGTGTGTGTATACACATGTGTTATGTGTGGGGTATTGAGGCTTTAGCCTGCAAAAAAAAGAATTGTAACTCAAAACTTGGGTGAGCACTATAGAATCAGATCTTCTCTAACGTCCTTTAGTCTTCTCTCTCAGAATCCTTCTGGGCTATCTCCAAGTTACTTTACTCTAGCCTGTTATTTGAGTTGCAAAAGGATATTATTACTAAACTCATTCTCTGATAAATCAGAGACGCTGATGACATTGTTGTCATCAACAATGACAAACCAAAATTGTTTTTTGTTATGCTTTTCCTTTTATAAGTAATTTGCTTTTTGGAAAGTACCTTTCACTACTATTTTGGGTGGTTTTCTCTCCCTTCTTCCATTCCCGTTTCATTTATTGCCTATGTAACCTTGAATAATCAATAGTCATTTAGACTTTCTGTGTGCCGGGGCTTATATTATGAAACATTCTCTGCTCTCAAGAAGCTTAAATTCTTCTTACAAGTTATGTAACTTCCCTGGATCTGTTTCCTTGATTATAAAGGGCAAGGACTGATTAGATGACCTCAGAGTTGAAGTTCTAAGCTCTTGAAGCAATTATTTGCTGCACAAGTGTGCCGGAACTTGCTCATATGAGTCACTTGACCCCCATTGCCTAGCCCATAACACTCTTCTGCCTTGGAGTCAATACACACAGTATTGACTCCAAGAGGGAAGGTAAGGGTTTAAAAAAAAAAAAAAGAAAGAAATATTAAGTAGAAGAGAATTTTCTGTTCTTGGAATCAGGGGAGATATGGATTCAAATCCTCTCTCTCTCTCTCTCTCTCTCTCTCATCCTGGGTAAATCATTTAACCTTCCTGAACCATTTCTTTCATTTATATCATAAAGACTAATGCCTGTAGCAATTAACACAAGGTTATAAAAAAGATTAAAATAAAAAGCTCTTTGCAATCCTAAAAGTATGTATAACAGTAAACTATTAGTAGATGGTACTGAACTTTGAATCAGGAAAACCTGAATTTAAATCCTGCCTCAAACACTTTATTAGCTAGGTAACCTCAGAAAAAAGTCACATGACCTTTCTGTGCCTCAGTTTCTTCATCTATAAAATTAATATAATAATGGCACCTACCTCCAAGGGCTATTGTGAGGATCAAATGAAATATTTGTAAAGCACTTTGCAAACCTTAAAATGTTATATATAAATGCTAGCTATAATTATTATAATTATTATCATTATCTATGATGCTCTGAAATGGTCATCTAGTATGGCCTTTAAAATATCTGGGGAAAAAAACAACTTCAAGATTTTCCAGAACTGCGGTAACATTGTTCAATTTTTTTTTTTTTTGGTATCTTTTTCATTATTTCTTCTTCATTATTCTCAATCAGCTTTTGTATAATGCTGAAGAGTATGAAATGAACCCTTCAATAAGGAGAATGGAAATTTACTGTGATCAGATCACATGTTCTTTGTAGTCTTGGGCAAGACTAAGCTGATGCAATTTTCTGCATCTGTAAAATGGGTCAAACGCTATTTACCTATTTTATAGGGTTGTACAGGAGACAATTACTATGAATAAAACTCTTTGAAGAAAAATAACTGAACCAGTGAGGTGAGACAAAAAGGTTTGCAGTAATACATCAAGTGTTCCATACTCATGAATCTCAAATGGCTTGCTTTGGGAATGATAACTTCCCAGAAAGGAACAGATTTTTTATTCATGTCTTTGCTGATGTGAAGGAAGACAAGCTACAAAGGAAATAAAAAAGAATGATGGCAGGAGAGGTGTGTGTCAGATTTGCTCATTTTAAAAACAAGAAAACAGAAGGTACTGTATTCTATCCCAGAGCGTGGCCAGTTGTTTTCATTTTCCTCACCTATTTGTAAGTGAGGAAGACACAAAATGAGGAGGGTGGATTTAATTGACAATCTTTTAACTTCTCTTCCAGTTCCTTCAGAACAGGGAACAAAATGAAGTAAAACAAACAAATAAAAAAGACATGAATGAAGGCTAAAAATAGTGCCCTTGGTCATCAAAGTAAACAAAAGAATTCTTCTGTGGAATACATTGTTTCTTTGGTTCAGATTTTATTAAGACAGCCCAGTACTTAACTTATATGTTCTAATGTATATGTGTTCTTTCCAAGTAGAATTTAATCTGCTTTAGGACAGGGGCTGGTTTTGTTTTTTGCTTTGTAGTCCTTAATAGCTGAAGCAGTTAGGCAATGCAATTGATAAGAGCACTGGGCCTAGAATCAGGAAGGCCTGAGTTTAAATTGGGTCTTTGACCCTTACTAGCTATATGATCCCATTGTACCTTTATCTGCCTCCATTTCTTAATCTGTAAAATTGGAATTATTATAGAACCTCCATCATAGAATATTTGGAAAGTACTTAGTATAGTATCTGGTAAATAATTGGTGCTCTTTAAATGCTTAATTCCATTCCTTAGCACTTAGCACAATGCCTAGCATATCTTAAGTATTCAAATATTGGCTAATTTTTTTTTTTAAGCTGTTGGCTTATTGCCAAAGGAGTTGAGGCAAAACTACTGGAGAGGGAGAGGGGAGGGGAGGGAAGGGGAGGAGAGAAGAGAGGAGAGGAGGAAGGAGAGATGGGGAAGGAGTATATGTGTATGTACAAATATATGTGTATACACGTACATACACACATATACATGCTGGCTCGCCTGCTTATTACCTGTGTGCTTTGGGGCAAGCCATTTTATCTGTCCCAGCATCAGTGCCTCATCTCAAAAATGCAGTGTTAGTCAAGAGGGCTGCAAGATAACCTTCAACTATAAATCTGTGATCCTGTGACTATTCAGGTGACTCCACATTCTACAGGAGATAAAATGAAACTGTGTTTTTAAATTTATAAAATAAAATATATAGAACTTCAATGAAAGCAATTATATTGAAATAGTTATGAAAACATTTTCAAAAAGAAATTCACTGATTGGGTTAAGAATTTCTGATTTAGAGGGATTTATATATTTAGGGTTTTAGTGTAATACGAGCTCAATAAAGCATTAATATTTAAAAGACTATAGTAGGGGGCAGCTGGGTAGTTCAGTGGATTGAGAGCCAGGCCTAGAGACAGGAGGTCCTAGGTTCAAATCTGGCCTCAGACACTTCCCAGCTGTGTGACCTGGGCAAGTCACTTGACCCCCATTGCCTACCCTTACCACTCTTCTGCCTTGGAGCCAATACACAGTATTGACTCCAAGACGGAAGGTAAGGGTTTTAAAAAAAAAAGACTATAGTAGTCTTGGACAACTCACTTCACATCTTAGACTTTTCTTCTCCGCAAAGGGTGGACTAGATGACCTCAAAAGTCCCCTTTCCTCTCTCTCTAGATCTATGATCCCATGATCTTTTGTTTAGGGGCCATGACACTGGGTTTCATAAGAACTTAACATATGACTAAGACCCAATATTGACTAGCTTTATGACCTAGAACAAATCGTTTCCCTTCCCTGGAGACTTTAGTTTTCTCAATGAAGGGGGACATCGGTCTTAGGGATGTCTAAGATTTTCCTAAGTGCTAAAGTTATAGGGTTCAGTATTCCCGAAGAATAAATGCCACCACATGATTGCTTAACCAACCTCACCACCTGCCATGAATTTCATGCAATATGTATGAAGAAAGGAAGTGAAGCATGGCTCTGATTAATGTCTTAAGTATGGCCTACAAATCTCATTTGAATTGTGGTGTTTGTTAAATTTGAAACAAAAAAATGTAAATGCATGTGTTTTCTAAGGAGTTCAAAGGATTGTTTTCAGTTACTGGCTTTTTAAGGTCTAAATAACTATTAAAACAAGATCAGGTCTCAGAGGAAGAAAAACCATGAAGTATAATACCAAAGTATTGTGATAAATAGATTATTAAAATTTGACTTGTTTTGCTTAATATCTTAAAAAGGGGTGTCTGTCAGTTTGAGAATAGCTGAATAAATTGTAGTGTATGATTGTGATGGAATTCTACTGTGCCATAAGCAGATTAAGTTTAAAAATCTTGGAAAGAACTATGAGATAATAAAAAGTAAAACTAGTAGAACCAAAAGACATTTTATATATATGTATATATATGTTTGATATTTGAAGAGCACCTCCAAAGAATAAACAAAGAAAGAAGATGAAACAAATCAATATTTATAAAACTGTTTGTCAGAGTATGCCTTCTATGGTGTGGAGAGGCAAGAGGCTGAAATAAATTTTTTTAAAGTAGGGGAAGAAAAGACAGGGAGGAGCTCTCAAGAAAACTTTAATTTTTCTTCTTTCACAGTAACCTATATAGGAGATAAGAAAAGAGAAGTAAATGTTATCTAAAAAAAGAGAATTAAGTTTATTTTTTAAAATAGCTTCCAACTTGCAAGAATGTTACAAAGAAAAAGAAAAGAAAAGAATATTACAAAGAGGGGAAGCTAAGTAGATCAGTGGATTAAGAGTCAGGCCGGGAAACAGGAGGTACTGGGTTCAAATATAGACTCAGACATTTCCTAGCTGTTTGACCCTAGGCAAGTCCCTTAACTCCAGCTGCCTAGCTCTAACCACTCTTCTGCATAACTGATACTATACCCTACTTACTACCCTACTATAAAGGACCAGTCAGGGACAGAACTGACTGTATATGCATATAGCCCATTAAAACTCAGCCCAAATAAAAAATATTAATTAGCAAACAAAAGAATTGGTAGTATCCTTTTTGTTCAAGATAAAATATCAAATTCAGCAATCTTACAAGAATACATAGAATAAACTACCACACCAATGCAACCACCAACAATTTGGAAATGGGTCTTGATCAAGGACACATGACAAAACTAGTGGAAATGTGCATCGGCCATGGGTGGGGGGAGTGCGGGGGCTGAAGGGGAAAGTAGGAGCATGAATCATGTAACCATGTTAAAAATGAATATTAATAAATGTTTA
>NC_058135.1:111184037-111231821 GCF_016433145.1 Gracilinanus agilis | reverse complement strand
CAGCTGAGTGACCCTGGGCAAGTCACTTGACCCCCATTGCCTACCCTTACCACTCTTCTGCCTTGGAGCCAATACACAGTATTGACTCCAAGACGGAAGGTAAGGGTTTTAAAAAAAAAAGACTATAGTAGTCTTGGACAACTCACTTCACATCTTAGACTTTTCTTCTCCGCAAAGGGTGGACTAGATGGCCTCAAAAGTCCCCTTTCCTCTCTCTCTAGATCTATGATCCCATGATCTTTTGTTTAGGGGCCATGACACTGGGTTTCATAAGAACTTAACATATGACTAAGACCCAATATTGACTAGCTTTATGACCTAGAACAAATCGTTTCCCTTCCCTGGAGACTTTAGTTTTCTCAATGAAGGGGGACATCGGTCTTAGGGATGTCTAAGATTTTCCTAAGTGCTAAAGTTATAGGGTTCAGTATTCCTGAAGAATAAATGCCACCACATGATTGCTTAACCAACCTCACCACCTGCCATGAATTTCATGCAATATGTATGAAGAAAGGAAGTGAAGCATGGCTCTGATTAATGTCTTAAGTATGGCCTACAAATCTCATTTGAATTGTGGTGTTTGTTAAATTTGAAACAAAAAAATGTAAATGCATGTGTTTTCTAAGGAGTTCAAAGGATTGTTTTCAGTTACTGGCTTTTTAAGGTCTAAATAACTATTAAAACAAGATCAGGTCTCAGAGGAAGAAAAACCATGAAGTATAATACCAAAGTATTGTGATAAATAGATTATTAAAATTTGACTTGTTTTGCTTAATATCTTAAAAAGGGGTGTCTATCAGTTTGAGAATAGCTGAATAAATTGTAGTGTATGATTGTGATGGAATTCTACTGTGCCATAAGCAGATTAAGTTTAAAAATCTTGGAAAGAACTATGAGATAATAAAAAGTAAAACTAGTAGAACCAAAAGACATTTTATATATATGTATATATATGTTTGATATTTGAAGAGCACCTCCAAAGAATAAACAAAGAAAGAAGATGAAACAAATCAATATTTATAAAACTGTTTGTCAGAGTATGCCTTCTATGGTGTGGAGAGGCAAGAGGCTGAAATAAATTTTTTTAAAGTAGGGGAAGAAAAGACAGGGAGGAGCTCTCAAGAAAACTTTAATTTTTCTTCTTTCACAGTAACCTATATAGGAGATAAGAAAAGAGAAGTAAATGTTATCTAAAAAAAGAGAATTAAGTTTATTTTTTAAAATAGCTTCCAACTTGCAAGAATGTTACAAAGAAAAAGAAAAGAAAAGAATATTACAAAGAGGGGAAGCTAAGTAGATCAGTGGATTAAGAGTCAGGCCGGGAAACAGGAGGTACTGGGTTCAAATATAGACTCAGACATTTCCTAGCTGTTTGACCCTAGGCAAGTCCCTTAACTCCAGCTGCCTAGCTCTAACCACTCTTCTGCATAACTGATACTATACCCTACTTACTACCCTACTATAAAGGACCAGTCAGGGACAGAACTGACTGTATATGCATATAGCCCATTAAAACTCAGCCCAAATAAAAAATATTAATTAGCAAACAAAAGAATTAGTAGTATCCTTTTTGTTCAAGATAAAATATCAAATTCAGCAATCTTACAAGAATACATTGAATAAACTACCACACCAATGCAACCACCAACAATTTGGAAATGGATCTTGATCAAGGACACATGACAAAACTAGTGGAAATGTGCGTTGGCCATGGGTGGGGGGAGTGCGGGGGGTGAAGGGGAAAGTAGGAGCATGAATCATGTAACCATGTTAAAAATGAATATTAATACATGTTTAAATTAAAAAAAAAGAAAAAAAAGAAAGAATACATTGAATAGCACAAATTCATCAATACTTCACCACTTTGAAGTAATCACAAATTTCACAGACTATAGATTTGTAGAATAACTAACCATACATAAGAGGATTTTTCTTTGTTTATAAAGATATCCAAATCGGCAAGTTTACTAGAATATGTTGAATATTATGAACACATTAATACTTTACCATTTTCTGAAGTAATTATACTTTTCATAAATAAGTCATAGATTTGCAGTAATTTTCTAATGTACCAGAAGGCACACATATATGTATGCATGTACATATGTGCATACACCAATAACATGTCCATGTTATGCTTAAGAATTATGTTGAAGGTAGTCTAATCCTATTCGAAAAAGACATTTGTTCAGACACCCAAACTCTGGGATTTTAAAGCATTTCTGACATTGAATTGAACACATAAAATTATGCCTTCCCCAGTTAACCATGTAGGCAAATTAACTTGATGTAACTTGTCATAACTTTCAAATTAGTATGGCAATAATATCACCCCAAATTTCACTTTCAAATTTTCACATATTTAACATTGAATTCAAGCAATATCCTCAAGTAAAATCAATTCAATTCAGTAAATGTTTACTAGTTACCTACTGTGAGCAAGGCATCATGTCATACAAAAACAAAAAGCCTTCCATGTCTACTATATCCACCTCTGTAAGGAATGTCATCAGCATTATCCACAAAATGATATTTAAGATAACACAAAGAGGCACCCAGAGTCAACCTTAAATGGTGAAACAGTATTACTAATAATAACAGGGTCTTCAACATTGTAAATCAGTCAAAATCATAATTCTGGTAAATATTTAACTGGGTGGAGGGGAAGGGGGATTTGAACACAAAATTATTAACATTTTCTCCATCACTTTCTTATGTCTTTAGATAATTAACAAAATGAATCAAAAGTCTCCATCTGTATTATTTATCAATATGAGTTACAATCTGAGCTACCCAGCTGCCTCCCCACCCCCATTTAATATTTCTTGCTGCTTCAAAAATTATTGATTTTCTGAGTGGGTAGGAGTTTGTACACAAGTGAAGAACAGGGATACTTAGTCTTTTTGTACTGTCAAGCAGTGTGGTGAAGCCTGTGGATCCCTACCCAGAGTGTTTTTAAAAGCATAAAATAGGGGGCAGCTGGGTAGCTCAGTGGAGTGAGAGTCAGGCCTAGAGACAGGAGGTCCTAAGTTCAAATCCGTCCTCAGATACTTCCCAGCTGTGTGACCCTGGGCAAGTCACTTGACCCCCATTGCCCACCCTTACCACTCTTCCACCTAGAAGCCAATACACAGAAGTTAAGGGTTTAAAAAAAATAAAAGCATAAAATAAACTGAAGAAGGTTACAGAAGAAAGAAATGATTGAAATACAATCTATAGATAGGAAGACTGATCATTTGTGATCTAATAACATGTAATTTCGAAGTAGTGATGAGCATAAGTGACATTTTAAGATATCCATAACAACTGTAATGTGACAGAAAAACATCTGTGATTTCCATTGGTGACAACGTGAGAAGTACTTTTAAATGCTGCTGTGGTTTGTTGCCTACTTCTAGATGAAATGAAATGCTAAAGTTCAGTTAGAGGTTAGTGAAAATGAAAGATATAAAATTTTTTTCCCATCTAAGCTTACAACTCCTCTAAAATCCAAGTCCTTGAACCCCATGATTAAGAACTTTTCATTTGGGAGATATTTTTTAATGAGTTAAATAAACTTGGATTCATGTAGAAAAGAAATGGTGGAAGAAGTATAAGATAAAAGTGTTTTGGAAGTACAGTGTAAGTCATTTGCTAACTCTTGTTATTATATTACCTATGTTTCTGGAAATGTCCTTCATCTTCATAGAGAACCATGCCTTATAATCAAAAGAAAAAAGGAAAATTTTAATGTGAAGAAGGAAAAACAAATCTCACAAAACCCTTGTATTTCTATTATTAGTAGTAATTGAGAGCTTTCATATAATTAATAATTTTACAGTTCTTTTGAGAAGTGTTATATCTTTTTCATTATTAATTTATTGTGGAATGGCTTTTTGACCTTTTTTTGTTTTCTGACCTGTGATTAGAGAAAACTACAATCCTGGGAGGTAGTTTTGCCAAGTGAACAGGGAGACAGTCAGGAATACCTGGATTTATGTGTCTGCTACTTACTGGCTGTGTGAGTCTATGCAGGTCATTTTACCCCTGTCAGTGTCCTAGACATTTCCCTAAAATTATACATTTCAGGGCTGTTTGTATCTGCATCAACAGAGAGGACTTCCTCATCTGGAGCTTCTTCTACCATGAAATCATAGATATGTTCTTTCCCCCTCTTCTTTGCCCCCTCTCCAAACAAATGAACAAACCAGCAGTCATCATAGAGTAAAAGCCATAGTTTTCAAATACATTAATGATCATCTAGTTTATATTACCTCTCCCCAACCCCTTTAAATTCATGCCAGTTGCTTTTAGAGGAGTACAAATAATCCAGCGTAGTTCAAAAGAGGAAACTTGTTGGAAGTAGAGTCAGAGGACTTATTTTCCTATTTTAGTTTTCTGCCACTTGGTACTCGTATGACTTTGCACAAATAACTTACCATCTATTTCTTTGATCTTCAGTTTTTTATCTATAAGTTGAAGGAATTGGAGTAGATGACCTTTGTAAGGTCACTTTCAGCTCAACAGTTGTGATTTTGTAATTATAGTTTACTATCATCTGTCTGTCTGTCTCTCTATCTCTGTCTCTGTCTCCCCCCCACGATGCACATTTTTTAAAAGAGATTTTTGTTTTTTTTCCTATGGGATAAATTTGGTGTGACATCACTAGAAGAAAGCCAGCTGTGAGTAATTATCACTGATATTTTATTTCCAGTGTTTTAATTGGGCTATTATTGGCTCTTAAGTTACTTGAAGAGTCACTAACTTGTGAGTCATTTAAAAAGGGTCCCTTTTAAAGCCAAGTAATATCAAAACTATGTGGGACTAGAAAGCAATGGGGCAGGAAACTTGGAGTCCATTTCTGCCTGTACCACCCGATATTGGGGAATTTTCTTTTCTTTTTCTCACTGTAAAATGAAAGTATTCAACTAGATTGAGACATCTTCACTTTTTTTGTGTATCTTGGGCATCTCTCCCACTTTCTTAAGAAGCTTCAATGACTCCCATTTCCTCTAGGATAAAATACGAATTGCTCTATTCAGCACATTATTTCTCTAGTGCCCTTGATGGTCCCTTTACAAGGCATCTAGTATCTTTTGCCTTTATACAGACTGACTCTGGTGCCTAGAAAACTCTTATGTCTATGCCTTTTGAACCCTCTAGCTCTTTTCAAGGCTCAGTTCATGTGTCACCTCTTTCAAGTGACCTGACCCCATTTTCCCTTTATTAAGCCCTCCCCACCCTGTACCAAATCATCAAACAATTATCTTGTATTTATTATTTGTCAATATTTTATCTCATCTCTGGAGAATATAAGCTCCTTCAAGACATGAGACCATTTCCCTTGAATCTTTATGTTTTGGGGGTATAGCACAACACCTCCTACTCATCTTTAAACCTTTGCTAAATAAATGATGACAACGCTAAAAACAAATAGCAGGGCCAGAGTGTTTGCCCCAGAACTTGTTTTTAGGAGTCAGTTTTTGCCTTGGAAGTGTATTTTAGTTTTTGACATGGCAGATATTTGCTTTATAATCCTCTCCTCACTGGTATGACGAAGCCATGCATTTGAAAACATGCCTGAATGTGTATAATTTTTAAGCCTACAAAATAGTGCTCTTGAGTTTTTGTAGAATGGGAAACATGGCAGAGGGAATTTAGGTCCTATTTACTCTAGGGTTGTGGTCCACACACTGGAATGAGATGATATCTACCCTGTCAGGGTTCCCATCATTTAGCTATGTGATTTAATAATGAAAATATTTTTCCAGCCAAAAAAAAGTATGGGTTGTCTAACACTTAAAAAAAAAAAAAAGATTAGCTATTGTTGGTATACGTTCCAGCAAGCAACTGATGGGTACAGTAAACTTGTCAAAGGTTACACAAGCGAGGAGGAAGACAGACCTCCAGTTCAGGCATCCATCCTCCTTCTCTTGACCATCTTTTCAGGTGATTTTCTTTGTATATTTCTTCAATTCTTTTAGGCAGGAGAAGAGGCAAGTCACTAAGTAGTCAGCTCAATTTAGTGAAGTGATAGCCATGTTACGTGCTCTAAGTGGAAGGTTCAACTGGTTTCCGTTTACTGCATGTTGTGTAGTGAGCTATTCTTCATCCTTCCCATGTCTCAGGGACTAACTTAAATTTTGGAAATCATTAAAAGTTGCTCTCTTTTTATTAGTTCTTTTCCTTTTGAGGACCAGTAATTGGACTTTTATGATAAAAAAAAAAAACTAATGTAAAATACTGAAAAAGTTAAAACAAGTTCATCAGAACTTTTTCATTCTGGTAGGTGTTAGCCTTCATTCAAATGGTTAAGTGCCTTTATTCAGATGCCTTTTACAGTTGATAATTAGATCTTTTATTTTTAAACTCTTGCCTTTCTGCCTTACACTCAATACTACCTATTGATTCCAAGGCAGAAGAGTGACAAGGGCTAGCTAGTGGGGGTTAAGTGACTTGCCCAGGGTCACTCAGCTAGGAAGTGTCTGAGGCCAGATTTAAACCTAGGACCTCCTGTCTCTAGACGAGGCTCTCAATCCACTGAGCTACCCAGCTGCCCCCATCCATGTATTCTTTTTTTTTTTTTTTTAAACCCTTAACTTCGGTGTATTGTCTCATAGGTGGAAGAGTGGTAAGGGTGGGCAATGGGGGTCAAGTGACTTGCCCAGGGTCACTCAGCTGGGAAGTGGCTGAGGCCGGGTTTGAACCTAGGACCTCCTGTCTCTAGGTCTGACTCTCACTCCACTGAGCTACCCAGCTGCCCCCATGTATTCTTAATAATAATTGTTTTTATTGCATTATGATCTGAGAAGGTTACATTTATTATTTCTGCTTTTTTGCATTTTTTTGCATAATTAGATCTTAAAAGTTGTTTTCAGTCAGTTTGTAACAACATAAGAAAGTTTCACATTTTAAAAGTGTTTTAAAGTGAAAAAAGGTAAAATGACCAAACTAGATAATTCTATTTTCGTTCAAAATTGAAATATTGAAGAATTTGAGCCACCAACTTAATAATTAGTCTTGGATCTTTACTTAAAATAGAAAATATATACATGTCAGATGAAAACTTCTTCAGTTAGTTGTATTTAACTTGAAGGCGAGGAGGTTCAGGATAGTCAGATACATAGTCAGAATAGCTGATGTGTGCTGGGTGGTTTTGTTTTGCATATTGACATTTGATTCAATAGTTTTTTTCCTATTTGTTAGTGTTTTTGGCAGTAGGAAATAGTGTGTTGTGTGTTTTTGTTGAAGCATAACAAAATGAAACGTCTAAATAATAAAAATGTAAGTAATTTCCTACAAATTGAACCCAAGGGCTTTATTTTTGATGATGTTGTCAGTGGATGTTAGAATTTTATCAATGCGGCCTTTTACTCTCTCAGGACACATCACACATGACATACAAACCCAATAGAATACTTTAGCTTGCAGTATTTGTCTGTGCCTTTCTACAAGAAAATCTAGCCAATACTCCAGAAAGTTCTTTCTTAGTATTACTGAGTGCTGTGAAAATAAGGACAAAAGCTTTCAAACAGGAGAGGAAAAAAACCGTTGCATAAAGATTTCTTAGGAGCCAGAAATGTAATTTCTTTTATGTATGGAGCTTCCACCGGTACAGATCTTTGCCTATAGAGTTTTGGGTGATACTGAAAAGTTACTGCATTAAATATCTCAGATAAAAGTCTGCTATCCAAGACACTTGGGTAAATGAGGTTACAATGTGACCAAATGACAAAGATATTGACTATTTAGAATTTTTTTCTCTTTATTTATTTTTAAAGTTTTTAAGTAACATGTTTTTAAAAGCTAATCTTTCCTTGCTCTTTCCCTATATTAATCATTTAAAAAAAAAAAAGATAAGTCCCTAAGTCAGATCCCTTTTGTCACATGGAAAAATTAAACAAAATCATTGCTGAAAACTGCAGAAAGACAATATTAAAAAGTTTTATTAGTAAAACTTTAAGAGCTTTTAAAACTGCCCTAAAACTTTTGTGATACCTTGTATAAATGCTCTTAGGATGATCTGGCTTAGTTGGGTCTCATCTCAAAGTTTCTTGAACCTTTTTTCCCCCCATTTCTGAGGCGACACCATTGCCTTAGCCATCTTCCTCTCTAACCTTTTTGCAGAGTTGATTATTCATTTATGTGAAGAAGTATTTTCTGGGATCTTTTGGAGTCATCCTGGTGGTTGTTTTATGTTAAAGTTCTTGTTGAAACAGTAATAATGAGGTTCACTGTCTTTATTTGCATTCATTTTCTGTTTTCCAGTGTCAGTGGTAGAGTTGGCCCCCTCGCAATTATGTATAACTCCACGTTGTCTCATTTTTGTCCTTTCATTTAATTTTCTGCTTATCTGTATCTCTGCTGTAATATGTGTTAACCTGATAGCATGCAAATAGTTGATTCTGAAATGAATCTAGCATTAGGAACCAGGTTTTTAAGTGTTAAGATTTGACAAATTCTTTCTGAACGTGTGACATTTTAAAAAATCTTGCTCTGTCTAGCACCTTCGTTCTTTTTTGTTGTTGAAAGATACTTTTTTGAAGAAAATATTCATCTGTATATATGAAGCTTTTTTCAATAATCTATATGTGTTTGGATTCTTTCTTCTCTTAATCCTCAACCATATTTTCTAACATTTTTGCTCTCTTACACTTTCCCCTTAAAAACTTTGGGAATCCAAGAGTCACTTGGATGAGAGGACCATTTCATGTTCTTTATTGGCTTTCTTTACTTTTTTTATCCTTTAGGGCTGATGGTTCTAAGCTGCCACATTGGCATCTAAGTGCCAAAATTATCTTTATGGCAGTCTTTTTGTTTACCATTAAGCATAGTACAAAATGAGATTGCTTAAGCATTTTGTGAAATGATATTTGTGTTTAATGTAACCAACTCTAGCAACTGCTTTATTCACCTTTCCAAGGAGAACAGTGCCATGCCTTTCCATTTAGGTATAAATTCTGCCTTCTGGATTTATTTATTATAGGGATGTCAGTAGGAGTGTGAATCAGTTCCTCTAGTAGTATATCAACTTATTCATTTTAAAATTTGGCATCTTCTGTTTCTTACGTTTCCTTTCTTTAATGCAAGGCAGCTAGATGACTCAGTAGACAAATAGAGCATGGGGACTTGAGTCATGAATACCTCAGTTCAAATTCAGACCCAGATACAAACTGTATGACCCTGGGCTAGTCAGTTAACCTCTGTCTGCCTCAGTTTCCTCAACTGTAAAATGGAGATAAAAACCTCACAAGTATGTTGTGAAGTTCAAATGAGATAAATAGGTATATCTTCCACATCATGGTGGCTAGGGATGCAGTGCCCTGGAAATCTGGAAAGTCCATGTAAATTTTTTTGGCCCTCCCATCATATCAGAGAAGTCTAAATTTTTTTCTTTTTCTTTTATGGGCTATTTATAATTCCTTATGCGTTTACGTGTTACTAAACTTTTAATGATATCTTTACATTTCTAGACTTTGTGTCATCTGCCAGCTTTCACGTTCTTTTCACAAACTTCAACTTTTTTATTTAGTTTAAGTTTTAGGAAGTGTATATTTATGATATTAAAAGGTAAAAACATGTTGATATTAAACTATACCATACATGTATTTTATTCATTTTAGAGTTTCTAAACTTTCTTTGTCATATGCCTTTGTGCATTATCTCTGACTTCTGCGAAACTCCTAAAAAATTCCCATTTAATTTCTTATGCTCATCCTTGATATTTTAAAACTGCAATGGGGAAAGTTGTAATGTGGAAGGGATACCTATACTTATAAAGTAGTTATCACATTGCTAGGCACATAATAGGCATTTAATAAATGCTCGTTCCTTTCCCCTCCCTTCCCTACTTCATTAGTTGGTTTACTATACCTGTTAATGGCTGAATTTTCGTAAAATTCTTCCTGACTAACCTGTGTGTTATACTGTGCAGACTCGCCAAGTGTTCTCTCTGTTTCTCTCTCGCCCTCTCTCTCTCTTGCCCTCTCTCTCTCATACACATACACATACACATGTGTATATATAAAGAAATGAAAAGGTGAAGTACTTCAGAAAGTAGGATTAAAGAGATAGCACCTACTGCTACAAATTTCTAGTGATTGTGATCAGGAAATCTTCATTTGGAAATACAATTATGGGGTTGCATTCTTTATTTCACAAATTGTTACAGAATTTCATCCCCCTCATAGCTTGTACCTTTGAGGCATTGGTTGCCTTATTGCATGATTCCTATTTTTTTCCCTAAGGAAAAAGCTAAAGTCTACGAAGAAGTCTGAGGAGGACCCTGTAATTTGTTTGGCAGATCAGCTCTTTTTTGACTAAAAGAGGTGGCAGGCTTTAATTTTTCACATCGAATTTCCACATTTGTAGGGCCATTATAACCGCGCACATCTATCTATCCTCTCATGTTGTTCTATTTTAAAACTACAGTAGCACCCTGATTTATCAAAGGTATTGTCTCATGCTATCTTAACTTGTTTAAAAAGTTGCTATTGAATAGATAGTGTTCAGTCTATAACATTCTTTTCTTTAGATGGAAGGATTTGGCTGCTGGAGAACTCTCTATCTTTGAGACTAGAGAATGCCAATTTATTTCCATCACCCTTGATTCTTAAGTAAAACATTCAGGATAAAAAAAGAAAATGTTACATTTTTTGGTCTTTTGTAATTGAAGATCTGAAGTGATGATGATTATTACTCTCCATTTTCTCTCACTCAGGGAGTTTGTCTATTTGTAGAATGAGTAGGAAGAATTTGTCTACAGTGAACTGTTTTGTCTACCTTCTAGTTTGAGTCTTTTACTAAACTGCCATAATACACGTATTTTAAATTTAAAGCATTTGCAGGGTGAAATTTAACAAGGAAGATAGATATCTATGAAAGGTCAAAGTAGATGTCCAAATAATTAAGTTAAAACAGGTACTCCTAGACTGGTTCTTTCCAGGACATTTATTCAAAAGGTTAAGTGTTCTAAATTTTTTAAATTAAAGGCACATCTTTAAAAAAATTCACTTGCATTTCTCCATAATCCTTCCTTCTTTCTCCTCAAATTGCTTTCTCTTATAAAATAGAATAAACAGAAAATAATTCATCAACACTAAGCATACAAACCAAGTCTGATAGGATATTTGAAGTTTTACACCCTTAGCAATCTTCCCTCCCTTTCTCCAAAGGAGAGATGAATTCTCATTCTATATCTCTTCTTTAGGCTGAGCTTGCTCATAATACTTTCATAACAATCATTTTTGTTTTTATATTGTAGTCATTCTATATATACAAACTGTCTTCTCAATTCTTTTTATTTCTCTTTTCATCCATTTTAAATTTCTGTATGAAGAAAGCAGCCATAAAGCAAAATATGCATCCTAAGTTACTTGATTCAAGGAGTTTCCCCATTAATTAATCTTAACAGCATGTCCAGGAACCACCCAACTTTGAGCTGTTTACTATTAAATTTTGGAATTCTAAACCATCATTGAAAATATGAAGTTATGTCAAAATGCAGAAATTCAACTAGCCATGGTTCCTAAGGAGTCTTATAGAGTAGAATCAAGTAGTCTGGGGTGGTAGTGGTGCTTGTGTGTAACTAGGAAGTAGCACTAGGTGGTAGATTTCCTGGTGGCTAGCTAGGAGTTCCTGCTGGAAGAGATCCCAATAGGTTTAAGGTTAGGCAGAAGAGATAGTTATCTAGCCAGTCAATCCTAGGAGGAAGCTTGGCAAAGCCTGTTTCTTAAGGGCAGGCACCTCTTTCTTCTCCTCTCCTCCTGAATATTTTTGTATTTGTTTCCCTATCTGTAATGTAGGAGTATAATAGTACCTGATTTTAACTTAATTCTTAAGGTTCTCTTAGGTTGGTAAATGAGAGATAGAGCTAGCTAACGCTGGTTCTAATTATCCACTTGGTAAAGTATTGAAGTTCCTAGCCTTTCCAGTTCTCCCCTCAACTGTGATTGCTCATCAGTACCATCCCAAAAAGGATTGCAAAGGAGGATGGTAGAGGATAACTAAGAAGAAGTGGAATGAGCAGGCACTGGATTTATAGAAGACAGCATTCAAATGCTAAATTTGAAGTGTGGTACTGGGCAAAGAACAGGGGATTTTGATTCAGATGACCTTGAATGGAATTCCTGGCACTACCAGGAACTTTGGGAAATTCAGTTTTGTCACTAGTAAAATGTATGCTGGAATATATTCCCTGAGCTCTTTTCCAGCTCTAGATTGGGGATTCTAGAATCCTCATTGTGGGATTTTTCAGGGAATGGTGATTGGAATGGAAGATTTTTAAGTTACATCTAGCTCTAAATTTGAATGAGTAAATAATCAAGCAAAGGGCTACTTTCTCTTCTAAATTCTAAATCTGAGAGGCAGTGTGGTATGGTGGACAGAGAGCTGGCTTCAAAATCAAGACCTGGCTGAGTTCTAGTTTTGCTTGGGATACATAATTGTCTTACTGGCTCAGGCACCATTTCCCAACACTTTAGGCTACTTTTAAAAGACTATTAAGTTGCACCATCTGCTTTGGGAAGAGATTGTATCCAGGAGTCCCTAAAACTACTGAAATCACAGGTTTTCTTTAAAAAAAAAAAAAAACACAAAAAACCCAACAGCTTGAAGCATGAGGATGTGAAAATATTAACTGAAATGAAATTTGGTGATTTATGGCTTATGTTGTTGCATTATTCCTCTCCCTAGGGACTGCTCATAACTGAGGTAAATCCATTTCACGGTGTCTTCCATACTTAAGATATTAAATATGCTCCTTTAGAGCTTATCTAGAGTACAGCGATCCATCTCTGGTACATCCCCTATGAGGATGCAGGTGGAAAAACAATCCATGCCTTGGCTAAAATAAACAAACCAAAAAAATTTGGAGGCTAATTCCTCACTGCTGAGTGTTTTCTCCACCCCTAAACAATGGTAGGGCAGCTAGAGGTGACAGTGTAGTTTGATTTCTAGCAATGGAATCAGGATGATCTGAGTTAAAATCTGGCCTCAGACTCCTAATAGCTGTGTGTCCCTGGGCATTTGAAAAATGAGCTGGAGAAGGAAATGGCATATTGCTCCAGGTCATGAGGAGTCAAATAAGAATGAATAACAAACACTGTATTATTTTAGAAAATATCATATATTTGCATGATGGTGTATTCAAAAGCTTACTGGAATCCCAGCTCAGACTTTATTGTCTGTACAACCTTTGACAAGAAATTTGTCAAATTTTCTTGGGGACTTGCCTTTCTTGGCTCCGAAATAAGGGGTTATAGAACTAGAAAGTCCCTTTGGGCTGCTCTTCTAGTCAGCCTCCCATTACTAGAGATCAGCAAAAATTGGATGTGAAATGCTTGTCTGTGTACTAAGTAGTGGTTTGGTTGTTCATCTCATCCCTTTTCATGTGGTATCAGATGGGGTGGCCAATGTTTATACTATCAGTTAGAAACCAGATAACTGCTTCCTGTAAACTGCTTTTTGTCCCTGGGTCTCCTTCAAGTTGCGTTTTCTACTGTTGAGCCTTAAGTGAGAGTAGAATTGGAGGGAATAGGGAAAATTCCTGTTTTATTTACATTTCCGGTTAATTAGAGAGAGCTTTAGAAGATCATTTTGCTCGCAAAGAATGGGCCACTGTGGTGAATTATATATTAACTATGCAACTAAAGAGAGGCAAAGTCTGGGTCATGGAGGGAGAGCTCTGACCTTGGATGAGGAAGGGTTGGCTATAATTCCTACCTCTGACACATATGAGTTAACTGGGCCAGGTCTCATAAATTCTTATTGCCTAAGGGCATACTCTCAAGTCTTAGGGTACAGACCAACGGGATAAGTATTGGTGGAAGGAATGCACATGACAATCTTAAAACAAAAAAGAAAAAAGTGATATCTGATTTTTTTGAAGAATGTGAATCAAAAATTCAGAGGTAATAGCATTTCTATGGGACTTACTGTTAGTCAGATACTGTGCTAAAACTTTACAAATATTCTCTTACTTGATATTCAGAAAAATCAAGTTGTTATTGATGTTATTATTTGTGCCCAGGTAAAGAAACTGAAGCAAACAGTTATTAAGTGACTTGACCAAGGTCACATAGAGTTCCCTGGCACCAAGCCCAGAATTCTATATATCCTATCCATTGTGTTACCTAGCTGCTGCCTATGGACAGAGGACTCTCTAACTGGTTATCTGACTTCTCCAGTAATAATAATGTGCAAGAAATACCTGTATATTCTAGATAAATGCAAGGTATCCTTTTTTAAGTTGAAGGAACTAACAGATAGCAGGGGATATTAGTAAAGATAATCTGATAATAATAATAAAGTGTTGATCTTTACTTTTCAGAGGATTTTTGACTTAGAATGATGTGCCTTTCCTAATAGAGCTTTCTGTTGAGGAATTGGGGATATACTGACTCTGGGATAAGCCCCACCAAGTGGATGACTAATATAAACACTTTGTTTTCTTGGATTTGATTGGACACAGGAGCTTTTGAGGCCCTGATACAAATCTGATTTGATGCAATTCTTGGTAAAATTTGGACTAAGTGTTAAAATAGTTGACACGCTCTGAAACATTTATTTCATAACTTTCTCTGGCATATTGGTTACTCTATATGTATTGGCCACAGATTTCTTATACATTTTGTTAGATTTTGTTAGATAATTTTATCATGGACTTTATTTTTCATAATTCGTTCTGGCACTATAAAATGGGTTTTTGTGAGACTTTGGATCTTTTTCTCTTCATGCCAAAAAATGGAAATAATAAAGGAAAGAGACTGATTTTCCTCAAATCCAGGGTGTCATTTAACCAAGTGGGATTGGACGGATGCTCAAATCCCTTTTTTATTTGAAATTTCTCCGTAGGGTTGTTTATGGGAACTAGGAAATATGATAACCTTCAGAGAGTTCTGGGGAAATGGAATCTTTTTCTTTCAAGGATTTCTGTTGGATGTCACCTTTCTTGAACATATAGGTAGTTGAGTCTGCCATCTTGTGGTCATTCAATAGTATTTTTGCTCAAGTTTAGACCTGAAAAACAAGATTGAAAACAGATTTTTCTCCTCTTCAGCTGCAGTGCTGATTTCATGAATATTTGTATTTAGATAAGGCAGAACTGAAATCTACAGCTGGCTTTCCAGGAATTTTGCTTGAGCTCTGATTTTTAACCGACGTTTATTAGATACACTATAGACTATGGTAAGAGTAGGCATACAGAGGGTTGTAAGACAATGTTTCTGCCTTTAAGGCGCTTAGAAGAGTCAAGTAAGCACTTGAGATTGAATGAGTCTTGGGTTTCAGTGAAAAGTCACTGATGACTTCAGCCATATGACCCAGGCAATCACTTTATCTCTCATTTTTATCTCAAAGCTAATTCACTAATCTATAAACTAGGAACGATGAGTGGTGGTAATTTCAACTGGGATTTATTTAATATTTTGTTATAGAGAGTTTTGCATATATTTTCTCATTTAGTTCTAATAACAGCTGAGATATTATCACCCTGTTTTGCTGTAAAATAAACCAAAGCTCTAAGAAATGAAGTGATTTGCCCATGGGCATGAAACCAGTAAATGTCAAGAGGAGAGCTTCCCTGATTTAGTCAAAAGTTCGTGTTCTCTGTCTGTCTCTGTCTCTGTCTCTGTCTCTGTCTCTGTCTCTGTCTCTGTCTCTCTCTCTCTCTGTCTCTGTCTCTCTCTCTCTCTCTCTCTCTCTCTCTCTCTCTCTCTCTCCACTGCCCTCTGTGTTCTATCATATTGCCTTTAATCATTGCTCTGCTTACCTCACAAGGCTAGCTAGCAGAAGGATCAAATAAGTGAAGGGTGGTATATTAGTGTTGCTCTGTTGGGACAAAACCTAAACACATGGTGAGCTAAAAAACAATACAAGGATAGCAGATGTTAGGTATCCACCAAGTGAGTAGCAAAGAAAAAATGTGCTATGTGTGGGTTCAGAGGAGAGAAGTGGGGGAGTAGTCACAGAAGCTGGGACTAGTTGGGGATCCTTGGAACAAGGTGTGGGGTGATATCATAAGTTCATAGCACTTGACCTGAAAAAGGACCTCAGATGACGTGTTGTCCGAACCCCTCCTCCACCCCACTTTTTTTTAACAGATGAGGAAACTGAGGCCCAAGGAGAGGGTTAATGAGCTACCCAATATTCCTCAGGTTCTCTGATGCCAGTGTCAGTATACATTTCACTCACAAGCTCTACAGAGGCAGGAGTATATAGGATCATATAGGGGAAAATGAGTAATCCAGGCTAATCAGAGCATAAGGTTCCATTTAGTTTGGGGGCACCAGGTTGGGACCATATTGTGAAGGTTCTTAAATGTCAAGTCTGAGGAGATGGAGCTTTACTCTGTACCAGCTGGGGAGTTGTTGAACATTTTTAGTAGATGTGCAACATGCACAATCCATTATCTAATCTGGAAATATGTTAACAAATTTCAGTGCCCTTTTTCAGCATTACTTGTTTTATTGAAAACCATTGATCTGGTGCTAATATTTTTGAGGGGAACAAAAAGGTATACTGTAAAAATTTGGTAATGTCTGTCACTTCATAATGCACAGACTTAAATATATGTATTGAAAAGTCAATAAAAACCATGTGAGTTCAGCATTTTTATGGGGGGGGGTAGAATGAAGTTTCTTAAAATAGGGACAGTCCTTAAAAGCTTTAAAATAAATATTTAAAGGAAACTCAAATAGAAAATGATGAACTACAAAGACAAAATGATGAAGTTAAGTAAGTAATACTTACGTTAAGAAGTCTGTACATCATTTGGCCAAATGCCAATTCCTATTCCAGTTACTCTGCCCTCCTCATCTCCATTTTTTAAAATCTGTGAAATAAAATATTGGACTTTCTTGTAAGTCTTCTTTTGAAATTATGTTAATGGCAGGTAACATTAGATGAGTATACCCTCCAGTAAACCAAAACATAGGAATCTAGCAATTTAGAGAGTGTTTATTTGGCTTACAAAATGTTTTATCGCTGGATTTTTTTTTTGGCAAATATATCAAGTGTATCTGAAGTATAATTAGTATAATTTATTGTATAAGGATTTTCATTCAGACAGAAGTGTTCAGGGACCTTAAAAAATCTACGTGTTCTTATAGTTTTAGACTCATTGTATATACCTTGTAATCTTCTGTTATTATGTTAATGTAATAGAATCCTAGAAATGACAAAGGAAAGCAAGAAAGATTTTTTTTAAATTACATGGAGCCATTTTAATTAAGCATATGCTTAATCCATGTATCATGAGAGTTACTAAAGCAAAAATATTAAATGTTCATGGACTCCTGTGCTTTGAGAGAACTTATGTTTACTGTCTAAAGTGTCTCTTACAGTTCCGAGTTCCTTTCTATCTGCAGTTATTTTGGAAGTGAATGGTGAGGAGGTGGGGGGTAATGATATACCTACTTGGTATTTTGTATATGAAAAATTACCTGGAGAAGCACACTGAAAACTCTTCTGGGTTCTATGGACCAAATGTTTGAAGTTCAAGGGAGGCCCTCAGAGGGGATGATTTTTGCCTTCTATTTTAGATCCAGTTTGCAACCCAAGTCTTCTGGGGTGTCCAATGGCATGCATACTCAAAAGCCAACATTTCATATTTTTATGCAAAATTCCTGTTTGCTAATAAAATGAAGCATATGATTAAGGCAATGAATAAAGATACAATTTAGAGCAGTGATATAAGGAAACACCAGAGGTTGGTGAAATAGATACCTGACTAAAATCATCCCATCTTTATATTTGCTCAGTTGTTTGTTTTAGTCAAGTGATTGGGGTTCTTCTTTCCAGGTAAAACTTGCTATTTTCTCAGAAGCCAAACCGAAGTTTCTGATTCTTCTGCCTTCTTCTAGTTAATTGCAACTCCTTTCAGATTGTGAGCATGAGTAAGAAGAAATAACTCATTTCAGTTTTTGACCTCTCCATTTAGACTATATTAAGACCTTCTCTCTAGCTAGTCATTGTCAGGAAAGTCAAACTTCTTTGGGATGTCTTCCCTCTATCTCCATAAAGTTCCCTAAGAAAAGGAAATAGTCCAGCCCCTAAGACTTCATGAATGCTTTCCCACCCATTTAGGATCAGAGTTTATTCATCTTATTATAACGTGATTTGAGAAAACTAGCTCTTAATTGAATTCATTTCAATGCCTATTTGCTATTTCCAAGGATAATCAAAACAACCCCAATCCTCCTAGAGTGGTGATGGCAAACCTATGACACACGTGTCAGCACTGACACACGTAGCCATTTTTGATGACACGCGGCTGCATACAGAGAAGAATGGGGTCGCATGCCAAGGATGAATTTCTGATTCATTTTTTGATTCATTCAAAATGAACGTTTGCTGTAGTGTAGACACTCTGTGCACTGTAGATGACAATTCTACCTATATTAATTTACCTATTTTGGTTTATTAATACAGCTAAATATAATTACATATTTTTGTTAAACTATAAATATTGCAAAATTATGGTTTTTTTTTCTCGGAGCGACACACCACCTGAGTTATGCTCATTTTTTTGGCGAATTCTGAAACACCAAGCTCAAAAGCTTGCCCATCACTGTCCTAGAGTTTATCCTACTGTATTCCATATAGAGGTTAATATTGAGCATATGGTTCCATTGGTAATATATGGGGAAATTCCAAGTATGGAAACTCCCTTTTATACCCTTGCTGTGTTCAAAGCAAGGGTTAGGGAATGTACCTATGATTCAGCTGGTATAGGGGATCATGGCTGAGGAAACTCCAATGCACATGGGCATCTTTCTTGTAGTTTATAATCTTGGAGAGTTGTTTAGAAAACTGAGAAGTCAAATGACTTGCCAAGGATGAAACAGAAAGTATGAATCTGGAATTCAGGATGGGAGAGAAGTACATTTGGGAAGTAGGTCTTGTGCAGGCACAGAGTAGAAGAGAGTGAAGAAAGGCAAGTTGGTCAAGATAGCTGGTCCACAGACTGCACACAAGAGGGAACCAGTGGAATTATTGAGAAAGGGAGTAACTTCCCCAATAATTCCAGTGGTTCCCTCTTGTGTGCAATGAAAGATGAGTTGAGTTGGCAGTGACGAGGCAAAGAAAACAGATAGACTATTGCAGTAGTTTAGGCAAGAGATGATGAGAATTTGGACTAAGGGTGGTGTTTGTGAATGAATGCAGGGTGATATGTAAACAGTATATAGATCTGGCAGCTGATTGGATACGTGAAACGAGAGTTAGGCATCAAGGAATGTACTGTAGGAACCTGGGTGACTAGAAGAATTAGAGAAATTTGAAATAAGTGTGGCTTGGGGAGGGGGAATATTGTCCCTTCTCTTTTGGACATTATGAGTTTGAGATGACTGTAAGGTTTAAAAGACAGTTGATGATGAGAGATTCACCCTTAGGAGAGAGACTGACTAGATATATAGCTCTGGGAATCATCTGCATAGAAATAATTGAACCTGGGGGAACTGAAGAAGCAACCTGGTGAAAGAGTGTAGAGAGAAAAGAGGGCCCAGGAGAGAGCTTTGGGCTTTACTTGCAATTAGTGGTGGCCCCGGCATGCCTGATGATCTAACCAAGGACACAGAATAGCATAGAGACAGGTAGGAGGAAGACGGAGGACAGCATCACCAGCAGTGAGAGGCAGTGACACTAAACCCCAAAGAACACAGAATATCTAAAAAGGAGAGGGCAATCGATTACACTAAATGCTGCTGCAAAGCAGTCATGAAGGATGAGGATTGAGGAAATGTTGTTATATGTGGAAATTATGGTAACTTTGGTGAGAGGAATTTTCACTGAATGAGGTTGAAAGCCAGATTGTATAGGATAGTGTTTAGAAGACATTGAGAGAAGACATAGAAGCAGTGATCGTAGACAGCTTTCACCAGGAGTTTGGTTGAGAAAGAGATGAGAAATATATGGGACAATAGCTAGTGGAAGAAAATCCTGGGATCTAGAGTACCATTTAAAAAGAAATTTGATGTGTTTATGCACGTATTAGGAAAGAAAACAGTAGATAGGGAAAGACAGAAGATTTGAAAGGGACAGGAGAATGATAGTGGGAGCAATATATGAGAAAAGGTGAAATAGATTGGATGTTGGCTTTGTGTAGGAAACCTCTACCTCAGAGGTTGGAATAAAGGAGAAAGAAATGGGATATAAGGGGGGTTGTGAGATGAGGAGAGGGAGTGAATGAGATTAGGATAAGCTGAGTTTTTCAGCTGGGAAGGTTGACTTGCCATTGGAGTCCCAAGGAAAAAAGAGAAATTTCTTTTTTTTCTTTTTTTGTTTCTTTTTTTAAAACGCTTACCTTCCATCTTGAAGTCAATACTGTGTCTCCACAATACTTGGCTCCAAGGCAGAAGAGTGGGAAGGGTGGGCAATGGGGGTCAAATGACTTGCCCAGCATCACACAACTGGGAAGTGTCTTGAGGCCAGATTTGAACCTAGGACCTCCTCCCGTCTCTAGGCCTGACTCTCAATCCACTGAGCTACCCAGCTGCCCCCCAGAAGAGAAGTTTTCTAACAGCTGCCTTGGTGATAGAGATAGATGAATAGTGGAATAGAGAGTATTATGGAGGCATAAAAGGGTTTTCTTGCTTCAATGAGGGCTTATTTGAGATTAAAACCAGAAAACTGGGTTTTGGTTCAATAGCACAATTGCCCCTCAAATTTATAACTTCTTAGCCTGCTTTTGTATGGCTTTTACCATTTCAAGAAAAAAGAATTTGGTGGGGAGAGACTTCCTTTTTTCCAGGTGGGGGAGAGAAAGGTTCATTGTTCTGAAATGCTATTTCCTGGTTCCTGTTTGTATTCAATAACTAGGAAACTAGGAAAGCTGCTCACATTTTTAGTAGGGGCAATAAATAGTAACAGAGATACAGAGGGGAAAAGAACAGTTCATGTAAGTTTTCTTTTGGAGGTTACTTTGTCAGTTTGTGTTCTCACACAGTTTTGGGGGCAAAAATGAAAATCAGCCAGATTCAGTGATTAACAAGTCAATATTTTCAATAAATCATCTCTATTTGATCTTTCCTGGTAAGTTGCAGGTTTAGGCTCTTAAGACTGCTCAGTGAAGAACCTAGATTTTCTTTCATTTTGGAACATTAAATACTAGTTAAGCATCATTTATGGTTGCTCCCCAATATTATAATTTTTTAGGCACCTTTGGTGCATGGTGTTTTCTTCCATTTGATCACGAGTTCCCTGAGAGAAGGGACTTATTATTTGGGGGGGTGCCCTTTGGATTCCTAGTGTAGCACCTTGCGTGTAGTAAATGCTTAATAAATGTTTATTGACTTGACTAGGTTTTATTATTGTTGTTCAGTTGTTTCCAGTTGTGTCTGAGTTCTCATGACTTCATTTGGGGTTTTCTTGGCAAAGATATTAGAGTGCTTTTACCTTTTTCTTTTCAGCTCATTTGACAGATGAGGAATCTGAGGCAAACAAGGTTAGGTGACTTGCCCAAGGTCACACAGCTAGTATGTGTGCCAGGCTAGATTTGAACTCAGGAAAATGAGTCTCCTTTTCTTTAGACCCAGACCCCTATCCACTGTGCCACCTTGCTAACCTCACTTGACCAGGAGCAAGACACTTAACATGTCAGTACTCCAAAAGCAACCCCTCTGAAATGATGATGTGTTGCAAGCAAAGTGCATCAGTAGAGATGAGGGATCTCCTTCCTTCTCAGGAACTCCCTTTTGATGGTGAGGACTCTATTTATGGGCTCTATGGAATCACCTCCTCCCCCTGCTCCTCAACTGGGGGCAAGAGAAATGGCAAAGATCAGGTCAACAAGACACAGTGGACCCCATGGTCCTAGAGTTGACAATTTGAGGGGGTTGTGTAGATACAAGTAGATACAAAATAAGAGTATAAATAATAAAAGGACAGAAAATAGAGAATCTATCAGGGAGATGGAAAAGCACCTTACAGGGAGTAGAGCTTCCTTCTCTCCTTCTTTTTCTCCCTCCCTCCAAAGCCCCTCCAAATACTCATCTATACCATACCAGATGGTGGTGAGAATTAAAGCAGTTAGTCTAGAGAAGCACCATAAAAAATGTTATTTCTTCTTATTTTAGAGAAATGAAGGAAGCTAAGAACTTAGGCAGAAGGAGGAGCAACCTAGGTGACAGTCTCTGAAAGTTCCTTTTAAAAGCTCCTTTTTAAAAAATTGAATTTCACTTATATGAGATTACACCTACTATGTGCCAGATACAGTGCTGGACAAGATAACCAAGTTTGCCCCAAATACATAACCTGTAATAGGGGGATAAAATGTCAGTACAGATAGAGTGGTTGGGGAGTTAGATGGGGCATGGGATGGGAAGAGGTATAGATAAAGGATTTGGTGATATGAGGAAGGGTAGGTCACAGAAGATTTTACAAAAGGGAGACACTTGAATTAGGCTTTAAAAGATGGATTCATTTGAAAAGGCAGCTAGATGGCACAGTGAATAGAGTTCTGGGCCTAGAGTTTGGAAGATATAAGTTCAAATCTAGCCTTAGACACTACCTATAAGATCATTTAACCTTTTTTTCTTCATCTGTAAAATAGAAGTAATAATAGCTTGAATTATTTCCAGGATCAAAATGAAATAATAATTGGAAAGTACTTAGCACAGTGTCTGTTGCATAGTATGATCTTAATAAATATGATTATTGATATTATTATTAAAAGCATTTATTAAGCCCTTACTTTATACAGTGACTCTACAGGGCTAGGATGTGGGGATTATGGATGTAAAACAAAACCCATCTCATCAGAAGGTTCTCTACTTTATTGGAAATGGAATCAGAGGACAGTCCAGACATAAAGAATAGCTTAAACAAATAGACTTTAATACTTTGAAAACTTTTCCTATATATCTTTGTCAAGATTCTCTACATTTTTATTCTTTCAAAAATGGTTTTTTTTATTCTGTGTAAATTCTATGCAAAAGTCATTTGGAGATAAAAGAATGGAGAAATCATTTAATGAATTCACTTTATATTTTATAGATGAGGCCATTAATGACTAGAGAAAGGAATTGAATATTGTCCCAAAAATTTGGAATTCAGGTCTAGAGGAAATGATAGAAATTGAGTCCAACTTCATCATTTTATAGATGAAGAATTTGTGGTCTTAAAATGTTAAGTGGTATGCCCAATATTATACATAGTTTGCAATCCAGCCTATCCTGTTCTAGAATCCAGTGCTCGTGGTTCCCAGTACAATGTTAAGGAAGCTATAGTTGAACATATTTAAAGTCTTTTGAGGACTTTAGTTAAAAATGTCATTTTATGAAGAACAATTTTAAAAAGGGGAGGGAAAATGCTCATATTTTTCCTAAATATAATGGAACTGTCACTGGTCTTTTTGCATTTTCTTTTAACACTCACACACACACACACACACACACACACACACACAGGATTTATTAGTCAGTACTTAATAAATGCTGTTGACTGATTATTGAACCTTTTGGTGTAAAGACTTGAGCTCACATGTTGCCCTCTAATAATGAGTTAGCTATGTGACATTATACTTAAATATTTAATATTTCTGTGCCTCTAGGCAGCACTCCAAGACTATAAATTGCAGTAGAACAAGTTTTGTATCAGGCATTCCCTATGTTGATGGAAATCATAAGTCCAAGCAAAAAATTTATAATCTTTTTTTGATAATGTATTTCTATAGTTTTATGCCTGTATATCCAGTGAGAATCATGTCTATTTCCTCCCATAAATCCTCTGAAATCACTCCATCCCAAACCTCGGAATACTTCCATTGGGCCATTTTATTTTTCTTGGATATAAGTGCCATTACGGAGCTGTCCATCAAACGTTAGCCCGATTTTTCACTAGATCACCATCCCTGTTTCCTTTTTCAGTTACATTTGTCATTAATTAAGTCTATAATGCCCTTCTTGGTCCATAAATTGTCGTTCTTGGTTTTTTTAAAAATCAGTGTTACTTACATCTGTCATTCCTATTGACCTTTCAGTCTGTCACCTGTAATTCTGATTCTTCAGAAATCACAGTAGTCCTATGATTCTCAGCCCTGTAAAGTTTTCTTTATGAGGCGGTAACATCCCATCACAAACAAACAAACAAACAAACATATACATAAATATATTGCAGTTTTATTTAGCCATTCTGCAATTACTTAGTATATAGGTTGTGCCTAGATTTTCACTCATCTGGATAAAAGTTATCTGTTTTCATACAGGTAGTCCTTTTCCCTTTTAGTGATTTCTCTAAAATACAGTACTATTAATTTTAGTCAGTATAGTGATGTATACAATTTAATTTTTCTAACAAGCTTAATGATTTTATGATTTTTCTTTTTCTCTTTTTTAAAACAGGATCTGGAAATAGTGTATTCCTATTTACATGGAATGGAAGCTTTGTCCAACTTAAGGGAGCATCAACTCAGGTATGTCATTTGCAGATTAATCCATTAATGTGATTCCTGGCAGTATGTAATGAAGATTTATGATAGTGATTCAATAAAACTAGAAGATAAAACTGGTCTAGATTTTGCATCAGTTTATCAACATACTTAAGTGCCTTACTATATGCCAGACACGGAGCTGAATGCTAGAATAGTGCTTTGAGTCACTGCTTGAGAATTTATATTAAATATCAGTTACAAGGCAGAAGAGTGGTAAGGGCTAGGCAATTTGGGGTTAAGTGACTTCCCCAGGATCATACAAACTGGGAAATATCTATAGCCATGTTTGAATCCAGGACTTTCTGGCTCTCTGCTTTGCTGTGTAAGATTTTTTTTTTTAAACCCATACCTTCCATCTTGGAGTCGGTACTGTGTATTGGCTCCAAGGCATGCTGTGTAAGATTTTTGAGAGTGTTCTTCAGATAGCTTCTAGACACGTGCTTTCCATAGACACCTTTTTAATTCAATCAATACCTTGCCTGAAAGTCATAGAAGTATATTGTCCCTTTCTTGTGTGAATTCATTTTTCATAATTTACATAAATTTCATAATTTACATATTTTAAAATACATGCATAGTTTTACTATTAGGAAGAAAAGACCATCTGACTTGGAAGGTTGTCATTTGCTTGATTGCCAAGCGTAGATAATTCATTTATTTATTTTTTCCCCCCAAGTGTAGTTTAAAATAATTCTGACTTAAAAAATTATAGAGTCAGCAAGTATTTAAGTACTTATGATGTTCTGCCAAGCACACTGCTTGTGATCTGGGATGTAAAAAAGGACAAAAACAGTCTCTATCCAACAAGGTATTTATCAGAAAAACAGGTAATCTTGGAGGTAAGTTTCATTTGGATGGATCAAATCTATAGGATGAGGAATTGAACTAGATGGTTTATTTAGATCCTTTAAAATACCAAATCTATAAGTGCCTTTGTTGGGTTTCATTAATATTGACCTTGACTTTAAAGGTACAAGATACAGGTTTCAAACATTACATTCATTTTGTGAAAATATTTTCTTCTACCATTGTACTTGAATTCATAAGTCCAAGTTTTGTAGCTTTGGGTAAATTGAGCTTAGTGTTAAAATATTGGAATGGATCTCTTTCCCTGTGTTGCCTCCTCCCTCTGCCCCCCTTACACCCTATCATTGGAATGAAAAGAAAAAAGTCAAGAATTATGAGTATAGTACCTTGAGGTTTAACCTTGTCGGATTTTGCCTCATTGAGAGATGCTTTGGTCCCCAGCTGGAAGCCCCTCTATCTCTTCAATTTCTTACATTTTTATTATTCCATAATTATTTTTAGAGCCACATGATTGAAAAATCCCAGCATATGGTCCCATTGGGACAGTTAAAACTAGTTTATTTGTCGTTCTATCAACTGAAATAATTTACTTACTGGTACTTACGGACAGCTAAACTGCAATGCTTAATCATTGAGGTTTCAAGAGGATCCACAAAATCCTGAAGCTCTTTATGGGAAAAAAAAATGTTTTTTTTTGTTTTGTTTTGTTTTGTTTGTTTGTTTGTTTGTGTTTTTTGGTATTAAACATGTAATTTGATTGGTGTAGGGAATACTCAGTGAGGAAATTGCTAAAAAGAATTTGCATCTGCTTTACTAATTTTAATTTGCCTTTAAAGAATGGTCTGAGGCATTTAGAGGCTAAGTAACTCCTCTAGGGTAATGCAACCGACACTCATCTGGAATGACTTGAACTCTTTCACATCTTTTTGACTCTGAAGCCAACTCTCTGTCATTTATGCAATGCTTCTTTCCCCATTACCAGGTTTAAAGTGAAAAGAAAATATTCAGTATAGACAGGTAACAGGGAACTGGATAAATTTGATTGACTTGATTGCTTTTAAGGTTTTTTAACTGTGATCATAGGTAAGTCACTCCTTGAGCCTCAAGAAGCACCATTATAGGTTAAATCTCTATCTCTGTCTCTGTCTCTATCTCTATCTCTATATCTATCTCTATAGCTATATCTATAGCTATATATATCTTTTAGTCTGTACTATTGGAGATAGTTCCCACATTGACAAAAGAACAAATAATTTAAGCATGCTTTTAATTTCAAAGCATATTTTAATGTTTTCAAATTCTTTGCAAAATGCTAATCATGGATTTAGAAGTAGATGGTTCCTTTATGATGATTTTGTCCAGCTTCTTTCTCATCTCTGTGTTAAGAGTATATGGTAAATTGATTGGCTAGACCATCCGAAGCCTTAACAGAGTTTCCTCTGACAGACCTGTGTGGTGATTTATATTTATCTTTTATCAGGGAATTGGACACTATGATATCAAGGAAACTGATTACTTAAGTATCAGATGATATCTAAGTACTATATCCAGATAAACTGGATATGTATGATCCAATGACTTGTTTTACAGGAGCAGAATATAATTAATTTATTGATAGGCTTCATTCTCTCATGCATAAAGTGAGGTATGTTTTTTTTAGTATTCTCCCACACTTTTACTTAAAGATGCCAACTGGCTGGGTGTGGTGGTTCATACCTGTAACCCTCATTCCTGAGAGAAGCTGATGCTGATCGGTCTCTTGTAATAGGGCCAAAGCTATTTGAGAATTTACACTAAGCTTGGCAGCAATATGGTGAGATCTGAGAGTGGGCAATCACTCTATTGCCCAACTGTCCCCAGATTGGAAATGGAGCAGAACAAAACTTTTGTGCTGATAAGTCATGGAATTAGTTGATGAGTAGTTGCATTTTTTAGCTTGGACAAGATAGTTCTCACCATTTATCTCTTCCCCCACCTACCCAAAAAAGCCACCTGAACATGCCAATTATAAAACTAGCCATTTGTTCTTTATTAAATGTTTATTTTCCAATTATACTTCAAATATCAATTAACTTATAAGCATACCTGCTTCATATTTAGTTCTTAATTGAAAAGTATCAAGAGAATTATCTTTCTGAAATGAAATTTTTAATAAATTTTAAGTTAAACATAGCTTGTAGGAGAAGTATTTAAAGATGCAGTAAAGTTTAACTGAGAAAAGCAAAACTATTGGGAATTAAGAACACTATTCAAATTAAAACATTTTTTAGGGAGTGTATAATCTCCAAAGTATATTTAAATGAAGAAAAAAATAAGACCCAATATTTCTGATGATTCCTTACCCTAAGTGAGTACTTCTGTTAACAATTTTTGTGTGACCTTTAGCTTTCTTTGGACACTTTTTATTGTAGTCAATATAATACAACTTATATTTTGCCTCTTTCAACCTGTATTTATTTATTGATTTGGATATCTATTCTGATACCCAAACCTTAAATGTACTTCCAGTATTTGTCTGTTTCCTTCCTTCCTCCCTCTCTCCCTCTCTCCCTTCCTCCCTCCTTTTTTCCTCCCTCCCTCCATTCCTGTCTTCTTTCCTCCATTCCTTCCTCCCTCCCTTCNCCTTCCCTTCCCTTCCCTTCCCTTCCCTTCCCTTCCCTTCCCTTCCCTTCCCTTCCCTTCCCTTCCCTTCCCTTCCCTTCCCTTCCCTTCCCTTCCCTTCCCTTCCCTTCCCTTCCCTTCCCTTCCCTTCCCTTCCCTTCCCTTCCCTTCCCTTCCCTTCCCTTCCCTTCCCTTCCCTTCCCTTCCCTTCCCTTCCCTTCCCTTCCCTTCCCTTCCCTTCCCTTCCCTTCCCTTCCCTTCCCTTCCCTTCCCTTCCCTTCCCTTCCCTTCCCTTCCCTTCCCTTCCCTTCCCTTCCCTTCCCTTCCCTTCCCTTCCCTTCCCTTCCCTTCCCTTCCCTTCCCTTCCCTTCCCTTCCCTTCCCTTCCCTTCCCTTCCCTTCCCTTCCCTTCCCTTCCTCTAGCCCTCTCTCCCTCCCTTTTTTCCTCCTTTCCTCCCTATTTCACAGCTTCCTTCTCTCCATGGCTAGGGTTCATGGGGTCATGAAGAGTTGAATATGACTGAACAACAATATATGCTTATACGTGTTTATGCACATGAAAATATGCATACACATTTTATGTAATCTTGAAAGATCAATTTTAATTAGGAATAGAAGGCTAATTATAAGTTATTTTTAAAAATATGCTGTGTTACATTCTTACAAGAATTTCTTTCAATGCATGTTGAATGGTGATCACTTTTTACAGTTTAGTTTTCATAATCTTAAAAAGTTGATGGTTTTCAAGATAACTTTGATTTATCATCTCATTCTGATGAATGATTCGATGCTTCTCATGGAAAAGGGCAAGCTTAAGAGTTGTAAATAAGGGCCAGCTAGATGGCTTGGTGATTAGAAAGTATAACTGGAGATTTTTAATAGCAGTCAAGATCTCTCTGGTTTATTTGCCTTTTATATGATTTCTTCTAACTCCCCCATCATTCTTTTTATTTAGATAATAAAAGACTATTTTTACAGTACAATTCATCTCTCATTTATCTGGGAATTACTTGTTGGAAAATCTTATCTATCTGTGAAACTCTAGCAAAATACCTAAACAACAGAAAAAAATACATGCCTCAGAATAGTCAAGGTGCAATAAAATGTACAGAAAAGCTCTTGGCCAGAGATTCCATAAAGCCCTCACTTGGTGGTGTTGACGAATATTTTATTGATTTTTGTTTTTATGGAATAATAATTTCTAGGTTTTCTCTTTATTTAAAATTTAAAGAAAACCGAATGGCTCTGCTAGAGAGAACATCCAGAAGTGATAGAGAACAGCATGCTACTCTAGGAGTAAACTCTACCTTCTTAAAATCTAGGAGTAAACTCTACCTTCTTAGAATCAATACTAAGTATCGGTTCCAAGGTAGAAGGGTAGTAATAATGGGGGTCAAGTGACTTGCCCAGGGTCACATTGCTAGGAAAAATCTGAAGCTGGATTTGAACCCAGGAATTCTGGTCTTTGGGCAACGTATGGAGTCATCTAGCTTCCCCCTTCATTAAGATTTTTAGAATTATTTCTAAAATTTTGGTAAAATAAGAAAATAACTTTTCTCGCCATGGATGTTATAGCTTATGTTTTCCCTCTGCCTTGAAAGATTTCCAACTTCTTTGATTCTCATTGTCTCTGTTACTCAATTACTAAAGTTTACTGAGTATTATAGCATTGCAGTGCTTTATTTTGTACTTTGTGATTAAAGGAGAACATTTAAATTCCTGTCTGCCAGGAGTTTGCAGTTCAGTTCAGAACATAAGCCCAAGTTTCAAGTATATATAATAATACCATTATATAGAAGTGTAATAAAGTATCTTGTTTGGTCTTTTAAAAAGTGGAATGATAAATAATACACTGATTTCATGTTATTTACTTATAATTATTAAAGGCATTAATAGGGGAGTAATATGAGTTGCTATAGACAGGAAAAGAAGACTTCATGAAAGTGATGACATTTTGTCTGGGCTTTGAGGGACAGACAGGATTTAAAAGATGATCATATGAGGAAAAGGTATTTGAGAGGAACACTGTAATGAAGCAGAAATCATTAAGATCACTTATTACGGTGATAATTAGAGGTCTTATAGGTAACAGAGAGTCTTTGTATGTTCTCAGATTGGGTAGTTAATGTTTTATTTGAGACAATTTAGAATGTTAGGAAAATACTGTGAGCATTTCTATTTTCTAATTTCTATTTTATAATTGAACATGTTCATGACAATACTTTTTTTTTAAAAGATATAGTAATATCTCAGATTGATTTTGAGTGTATAGACAGAAAGACCAATTAGGGTACAACCAAAGCAACTCGGTTTTAATTTGATGGGGATCTAGATTTATTGTGTTGGCAGTAGGAGAGGAGAGTAAAGGATAATATGAAAAAAATTAAAAGCTAGAATATTTTATTCTTGGGAAATGTTTTGAACATTAAGTGTAGGAAAGAAATGAATCTCGAATGCCTTTATGGCTTTGAAACTGGAAGAACTGTGAGTCAGATGAACAGAAGTGGGAAAATTTGGAAGAGAAGCTGGTTCGAGTGATAGGAGTTGGATTTGACAAATCTTGGTTTGGTTCCAACCCCTCTTTCCCCACCTTTCCTCCCAACTGCTCCCAACCTCCAATCTCTGTTTCTCTCTCCTCCTACCTTTCTACCTCTTTAATAACTATATACATCCAGGAGGCATTTGGAATCATGGAACTAAAGTTTGAGCACAAATTGCGAAATAGACATATTGATTGAGGAATAGATGAGAGATAAATAATGGTTGGAGTCCTGTCCTCTGAATGTATTTCATTTTCATTTTTTCAATATACTTTTGTGCTTTATGCTCAGCTTTGCGCTCTTGAATTTTTGTCTCTCTGTGCCAAAAATACTGCTCTGAACCAAGTGTTGGCTTAATGAAAATAGTTACCCAAAAGGTTAGTGATATTGCGAAATGCTAAATGAAATTGTAATTTGCATGTTTGGGAGAGGATTGATGGGACATTATAGAGATGCTCTTAGAATATCTAAGTCTCTGCCCTATTTTAAATATTCACTTCTGTGGAAAAAACAAAGTTTACTTTGTGAATAGGAATATTTGACTTACTTTGCCTATGCTATTGCTATTATACTGATTTGTACTCTGTTTTTGGCAATTGATGATTTCTCTCATACATGTTGGTAATTGAATTGGCTGTGTATACAGTACAGGTATCCCTTTCACATTTGACCTCTCCCATTGTGGTATCACTATATTGTGGGTTAGTATAAGAAATTTAATGGGAATTTTTTGGGAGTTTTGCATGTGAAGACTAGCAAATGACAGAAAAAATTTAGAAACTGAGAAATGCAACAAATATACATGTTATGTATAATATATATTCATAGTGTTCTATAATCTCAACATATTTTATCTTTTAATACCATAAATGTACACAATTTCTTTTACTGTAAACATCCCATAAATAAAAAGATCAGAAGCAAGGACCAAAAAAATTTGTGAAGATTTTCCAGATTTCATATCCCTAACCCCAAACTCCTGTGACGTGGAGGGGATACCTGTATTATATTATTTAACATCCTAAAACTATCTTAAGATTGGTGTTCATTTCACATCTGAAGTCTTTTTAATTTCTTTTTTTTTTTTAGATTAATGTGTGAAACTGTGAGATATGAAAGACATGAAGCAAATGAGGTTTTGTACTAGTAAGTATTCTCTTTCTATAATGTTTAATGCAGTGAAATAAGTGTTTTTCTTTCAGAAAGTGTTACTACCTACCTGATGGATAGGTCTGTCTTAATGTGAATATGAATGAAAACTTCCTTGACATCTTCATGACATAAAAATATATGAAATTCTAGTTAGCCACTGTGATAAGTTGATTTTGACAGTTCCTTTTGATTTAAATTAATTTGTAACATGAACCAATCTAAAAAATGATTTCAGATTAGGAAGTACTTTTAGTCTATTTTTCTTTTTCTTCTTTAAGGAAGTAGTACCTGTCCATTATTCTTCTAGCCACTTAATGAAATCAAACAACAATAACAGTCATACTTTATTGTTATTGTAAAGGATTATATTAATGAGCTGTAGATTTTTACAATGAGAATTTACTACACATCTCCTTGTACATAGCCTTTTAAGCTTCTTTTTTTTTTATGTTTGCATTTTATTTTAGGATGCTCTATATTTTCTAACATGAAAATAATATTTAAATAGAAATCCATGCCAGTGTACTTTAAAATGTCAAAAATCTATGATTTCACATTATAGGTACTCCCTCTATTGTTGCAGAGCTCAATTCAAGGATGCTTTAGTCAATAATTTCATTAGTTCCTATGGCACCCCCCACCCCCAACACACCCACCCACTCCCCATTATCTGGCGAACATACATTGGGTGATAGCTTTGTCCAACTTATTCAGATAACTTTTTGTTCTAGAGTCCATCATTGGCTCTGTGCTTGATCCCTCTCCTTCTTGGTAGAAACTTTTAGAACTTGAGTTCCTTTCTGTTCCATTTTTTAAAAAACCCTTACCATTTGTCTTCAAATTGATACTAAGTATCAGTTCCAAAGCAGAAGATTTGTAAGGGCCAGGCAAAATTGGGGTTAAATGACTTGCCTAGGGTCACACAACATTGAGGTCAAATGTCAACCCAGCGCCTTCATTCTCCAGGCATGACTCTCAATCCTCTGAGCTACCTAATTCCTCCTAGAGATTTTTTTCCCCCTAAAGTAGTCCTAAAGAAGTATAGACCACCTGTCTTCATGTGATGATTGAAATTTGGAATAAACTTCAGTAATGGTTCTAAATGTGAGATACATGTGTGTTGGAATATTTATATTCTCTAAACTCATAAATAATTTCAATTTATTGAACTTTCTTGTGCTTTTGAGGTTTCATGACATTTGGGTAGAGAGCTGGGGTGGAATCTGGAAGACATGGGTATAAATCCTCCTGACATTTAATGACTTTTTGACCTTGGCTTATCACTTAACTTTGGGTGATTCATTTAGTTCTCTAGAGTTTAGCAAGACATAAGAAAAGGCTACACTAGTGAAGACAATTTCTATTTGAAGAATGACCTATGCTGGCAAAAAGAAGCATAGAGTATTGTTTTTGTTATTGTATTACTTTTGCTATTCATGTTTGCCAAGACATAACTATCCACTTAGTGATTTTCAATATCTGTTTTCTATTCAAAATAATTCAGAAATTATGATGCTTCACGATGCTAAGACAATAGAATAAATGAATGAGCAAGGGATCTTTTTATACAGCATCGATAAAAATTGATTTTGGTTTCTGCTATAGAACCATTTGATACAGTTCCAATGATTTTGGTGGCAAGAACTTTCTTTATTTGGTCTTCAATGATGGTGGCTATAATACCTTTATAATAAGAGTAGTTTCCAGGCTGCATTTTCATAGGGTCATTTTCCAGGGTGATGACTTGAGGGCACTTGTCTGCAAGCATTAAAATTCTAAGGTTCTTGGGCTCAGGATCCTGGCATGTCTACGTTTGGATGTGAGGAAGTTGGTGGTCAAGGTGGTAGTGGTAGTTCAACTTAACTGGAACATGGCACCCTTTGTCTCTCCCCAAGATTTTGTCTCATCCCCTGGGCTTCCTTGTTTCCTCAGCTGCATTGACTTTCTTGCCTTGCCTGTTCCCATTGTCTAGCAGCTGGTAGAGTAGATCTAAAATTCAACAATAATATAATACATATGATTTGTTATAGATATCTAATGCACGAAAAACAAATCCTCACATTATCTGTGCATAAAAATGTTTCTCCCTTCCACCTCCCCAAGAAAAGAGGTAATATGTTGTATCTATTATATATATCACATCTATTTTCCTGTTAATCATGTTGTGAAACAAAACATGCATTGCTTACTCTAGAGAAAAATTAATGGAAGAAACTAAGTGAAGAATGGTGTGTTTCAATCTGCATTTGGTCTGTTCCTTCTAGGGCAGTGGATAGCCTTTTTAGTTATGAGTCCCTTGGAAGTATCCTGGATATTTGCATTGTTGATAGTGGTTTATAATAGTTAAGTCATTCATGGTTGATCACCAGACATTATTATTGCTACTTGATCTGCTCACTTTGCTTTACTTCCTATTTTGTCTTTCTAGGATTTTTCATGATCATCTTGTTTGTCATTTGTTATGGCATCATAGTATTCCATCACAATAATATACCATGATGCCATTCCCCAACTGAGGGACTTCCCTTATCTTGTCAAATGTTCTAAGATATTGGTCTGTATCTAGTTTCTGCCAAACTGCTTTGTAATTTTTCAAATAATTTTTCCAAAAATATGTTTTGTTTCCCCAGCATGTATAGGATGAACAAAATGATATTTATTGCAATTGACTCTTGGATCTTTGTGATTAAAAAAAAAAAGGGGAAAAAGCATACAATGGCATTAAAATGCCAAACTAACTGCAGAAGAAGCATCAGTTAAGTTTCATGATATATTTTTTATACCCTGGAGCTATCTCATTGTTGGATATGACAGCTGGGTTCACTTTTACTTCTGTGTTATTGGGCAGTGTCCTTACAAATCTCTTTCAACATGCAATTAATTATTGAGGAAAAATTATACTTTTTTAGGTCAGAAATTCAGATGGTGAGTTTTTTGATGTGTATTCACAAACTGTAGGCACTTGTCTCTTATCTATGCCAGTTTTCCTTATCCTCTTTGATCTTCCAAAGGATCTAAATGCAAAACAAAGCTAATGATTTTCTCTAAAATTTCGTGCCAGCAAAGAAAATAGGTATCTCTCTTTGAGCTTACTTACAAACCCTGATTTTTAGCCTGAACTGTTCTTGACTCATTTTCCCAGCAGATTTTCATTAGGCTTGTCAACAAGCAAGTTAAAAATCATGTTATTTATCTGTTATGTAAAAATAGCAGAGAAAACCTGCCAGAAAGACATTTTTCTCTTCATTTTTTGGGTAATAAATCTCATTTTTGATTCTATTACAGGTTGTCAGTTTAACTTGTATTGGAATGAAACTCAGTCAAATAGCATGGTTTAATCTTTTTCCTATCACGTTTTATGAAAAACTGCCAGAGCACATTAGGACTGATGAAGAAAAAGATTTATTTTGAAGTACAACTAAATAGAACTTCATTCTCTAATATGTTTATTGATGGCAGGCAATTATTAAAAAAACAGCTCCTCATTATATGTTGGTGCCCTTCTATCTTAGGACTTGACATAATGTGCAGTCATCACCAATCATGATCTGGTTTGAATTTTTTCTCCAAAGGGGTTTACTTTCCAGAAGCAGCTTCTTCAGTGTGAATTCACCTCTACTGTGGTCTTTTGGTATGACCCATAGAGGCCTCCAGTATAATTCTGGGGATATTAAAAACATTTTTCTTGTGTATCAAGGTCTTGTGAGTTTGAAAACAAAAGAGGGATTCTTTCTCATTTCTTATAAACATGTAATACTCTTAAGTGTCAGGATGTGACTTCTGTTCGATGCATTTAACAGATTCAGTCTTAGGAATAACTTGTAGCTCAGTGACCCTACTCAAGGGTAACTGATATTAAATTCTTCTTTCTAAGAAAGAATATCTTTCTTAGACTAGCCCAGTGCTGTCAGGAGATGGTCTTGTGCAACTATCCTTTTTAAAAGAATGTCATTCAGAATTTTCCTATTGGCAAAATATCAAGTTTCTTACATTCATCTATTTCTTCACATCAGGAATATATTTGAAGAGTCTTGATTTCTTTTCCTGGCTAGTTTTGGTTTTGGGACATGAATAAGATGTTAAAAAAATTTCTGTGGGTTAGGAAACTTTGGCATCAACTTACACGTAGCTTCAGAAGATACTTTCCTTTTGGAAACTGCTTCCTGCTTTAATTTCCAGGACATTACATGTTCTTGGTGGTCCTCCCAACTGCAGGCATTTTCCTAGACTTCAGTATTTGGTCTTCTGTTGTTAGATATCTTAGATTTCTTTTACATTTCCTAAGGGTTATTATTAGTTGATATCCTAGCCCACATAGCTGCTAAATAAACGTTTAGTGACTTGAACTGAATTTTCTCCCTACTATAGTTCAAGTCTTGACCTTTTGCTTGACTTTTAATTTCAAATATACAATTGTTCCTTAACCTGAAGCTATCTATCAACCTGGTCCACTCCTCTAATTCCCATTTTTGTCCGTGGGAACCAATAGTTTTTTTTCTCCCCCATACAGTCTCAGTACTTTGCAGTCCACTTTGGTCTTTAAGTGTTTCATGTTTTGAGATATTTTCTTTTTATTAAGACATCCAACAATATTGTGAATTTTTCGAGATTTGAGAAATTGTTTCGTCCTTAAATTAAAAAATAATTAAAATAAAAACAAGACTTATTTGTCCTCTATTCTGGGGTCATGGTAAAAGCTCAAGGTAAATAGAATTGTTTGGGAATCAAAGGTCTTGGACCCAGATTCTATTTCTACCTTCTCACAAGTTACTTTACCTCTCTGGGCCTCAGTTTCTCTTTCTGTAAAAAGAAGGCGTTTAACTAGAATAGGCATAGGCAGCTGTGGTGTGATAGAAAGATCCTTGAATCTAAAATCTCAAATCCTGATTTGATAGTTAATATTTTTGTCTAACCTTATATCACTCACTTAACCTCTCTGTCCTCAATTTCTTCCTCTATAAAGTGATGTTGGACTAAATAAACTCTGAGGGTCTTTTCAGCTTTAGGTCTGTGACACTATGATCTTTGAGGACCTCTAATGTCTAAATATATCATCCTATGACTTCTTGAATCTTACAGTGATGTATATTTTCCTAGCAAAAATAGGAAGATATGGAACGCTTTACTTTAAATATTGATTTTTCTTTTCATTGAGTTTTAATACTACAAATCACCAATGCCTCTATTTCCAAGGACAGAGAAGGGAAATTTAGAAAACAGCTAAAAGTGTTCTAAATAAGAAAATTACGATCTAAGTCTTTTTCATCTCTCACTTGGGATCATCATTGCTAATTTTCAGGTAGACTTCCTAGGATGATAAAAATGAATTCTCCCTGTGCTTCCACTGCATCCTGTCAAAGTAGTTCAGCAGGACATTTAATAATGCAGCAAGGGGCTGCTGCAAATCTGTTCTCTTGCTTTTCTCTTTGCTCCCTAAAGGTGTATTATACCTTATAGCCAGACAGTTGGCAAAGTTCTGTTGAGCTCCTGCCAGGTCTGCACTGCAGTAAATCAGACTGCCTTGTTTATATCTTTCACTATGAAGCTATTTTTCCATGGAAGATTTTAGCCAATGTTGGCCAGTAGGACAAATAAATTCAAAGACTTGGCAGATAATTCTTCATAGATAAACAGGTACTAAATAAAGACTTCTTAACAGAGAAGAGAAAGTTTCATTCATAGTAGGAACATTTAGGAGTGAAATCTCATATTTTTTGGCCATTTACATGCTACTTATATGAACTAAGAAGAAAGAATTCCTTCATTATTTAGAGCTTATGGATTTTGTTTAAATTTAATTTCCTTCTTCCCCTTTCATCATTCTATTCATCAGTATTTATAGCATCAAAGAATCAAATTAGTTTTATCTTATCAAAGTTCAAATATGTTAATAAGGAAAACAATAGGAAATGTTCAGTTATTAGCTTTGCTACATAAGGGTCAGAACTGGTGGAATCTTCACAAAATTATTTCATTTCATTTTTTAAAAACTTTAATCTTTTTACACTTTATTTTGTACATGTAGCACAAAGTTTAATAAATTGTATTCTATTACATTTATAAAATTCCTCCAGACAATTTTCCGATATGATTTAAAGCAATAAAAAACCCCCCCACACATCCAGATTATAAAACAAAGTTACCACTGGGTGTAACATTCATTTTAAGAAAACTTTAAATATGTGATAGGAAACTTTTTAATTCTATAACTCATCATTTTTCTGGACTAGTTGACTCCAACATATACATATCAACAAGAGCTATCAGTGAGTAGAAAACCATTCTCCTTAACATACACTGCACATGTGTCATTTTCCCCTCTTAAAAGATCCTCTGTTGAATATCAGCCATAGACTGAACTCTTTACAAAGTCCGGGTGAAGATTATTCTCCATAAATTCTCCCAAATTGAGATCTATTAGAAAATCTTTTTATTTTAAAATTTTATCCATCTGGGCTATGTTGTTGAATTAAGATGAAATGCTTTAGGACATGGAATCCTCCCACTTATAATGTAATATGTGAATATCTCAGCTATTTTCATCTAGTGTAATTTGCATTACCTTTTGAGAATGACTGTAAAAAACTCCCTTTCTGAATGAGTTTTGTGGTTATAATTCATCCACTGGTTTTATAGAAAAGAACACTGAAAAATTCCCTTCCACGTACTCTCCAGTCTAGTAATTATAACGGGGTTCCTCACACAATACAGGACTCCATTTTAATGCTTTTGCACCTTTGTAGTGAGTGTATGTATGTCTTTACCTTTTTGGGTTCCCTCTCCTCTTCCATGGGAAGAACTTCCTTTTTATCTCTGCCTTTTCAAATCCCTGGCTTTCTTTAAGATTCAGGTCAGATCTCACCTTGGAATGTTCTCCCTGGTACCACTGCTTTCCCATCCTGTCTTTATTTTGTCTGAACTGATTCTGCACACATACTCACATTATGTATGTGACATGTATGTGATATATATGTAAATTCCGTGAAGGTAGGCATTTTTTTTTCCCTTTGTGTATCCAGCTTTTAGGACCAGACAGGTCTAGCAGTGCAGTAAAGTATTTAATAAATACTTGCTGATTGCCTTGGAGTCAGTGAATGCTCTTGATGAATATTTCTCTACCCTGAGACCACCAGGGGTAGGCAAAGTACACATTTCTAGGATCATCAACGTCTAAGAGAGAGTCACAAAGTTGTATATTTCTTGTTAATATGCTTAATTCCATAAAATTCTATTCTCCATGTTATGGAAATGCATTAAAATAAGGCAAGTTCCTTGTGCTTTAGTGAAGGCCTCTTAGTCAACCAGTAACCCTTGGAGTTGGGAAAGGTGTCATTTTCAAATATGGCACAGGGTATGCACATTTCTTGCCTTGGCTCTGATTTGTTTTTAGGTTGCTAGTTTCATAATAACTTGATCTACATTGCAGAAATGCTTTCAATTGCTCTCCTGGTGACTATAAGAAGTTCTATTTTATTTGTAAGCATAAAAATACCAAGTCTTAGTAAGATTTAATATCTCTAAGACCATATCACTTTTATTTTTTATAAAACTATTTTTACAAATTCAAAACACTTTTGAGTCTTCATATATGTATTTATAGAGAGTTCTAAAATGGCACGTCAGACTGGCATAGAAAAGAACCACCTTGCATTTAGGAAAATTTGGGTTTAAGTTTCTATCTCACTGACTCTGCGTGTCAGACAATACTCTTTAAGTTGTAGTATAATTGCTGATTTGCCAGAGGGAAATTCCCCGGCAAGAGTCCCCTATGCCATGGAATGACTGATACTGTTAAAAGAAAAATCACCAATGAGGACTACTTGTGGTGATCAGAAAGGTGCCTAAATCAGGCATTTCACAGAGTAAAAATTAGCTCCAAGCGGGACTTCTGGTTCCTGAGTCAAAGTGGTTGGGGGAAACCAGGGGAGAGTCCACAAGCCAGCCTAGGGAAGGGAGTAGGACTGCCCGAGAGAAATTCCCCCATGTGCTGGAAGTCCTTAGGTTCTGCACACATAAACCATCACCCTTTCGGAACCACTGATAGTTTTCTTCTGAACTGATCAGGGTTAGTCATTGTGTACCAAGAAAGGTGAGGAAAGGGATCTGCGTGGGGTGGGAAGGGGTGCAGAAGGCATAGCAATCACTTCTGTTGATGGGGAGGAATAAAAGAGTTTTTATTAAGAACTTTTAATGTATGATAGCATCATACAAAAGTGGTTCTATACTCTGCAGGGGCTTATCCTCTAATGGGAGAGATAGCACACATAATGGAGTTGTGTCTAGGGAAGGAGATCCCCTTGGGCAGCAACTTACAGGGATGATCACTCAGCAAGAATTTATTAAACACATACTATGTGCTTGTAGCACTGGGCTAAGTAAGCTCTGGGATGCAAAGAAAGACAGCTCACATTCTAATGGAGGAGATAAGTGAAAAGCAGTAGAAACAAAAATGTATTCAGGATAAATAGAATATAATCAATAGACATAAGGGGATCAGAAAAGTCTGATTGTAGAAGGTGGGATTGAATGAAGTCACAGATGTTAGGAGGTGGTAAACAGGAGGAAGAACCAGTCATGAGGGGGCAGCCAGTGAAAATACCCACAGTTGGGAGAAGTATCTCATTTGGGGAGCAGGCAGAAGGTTATCATCACTGGATTAGCAGCTTGTGTTTGCGCTGTGGTATGAAGTCTTCTTAGACTGGAAATGTAGGTGGGTCAAATTGAGAAGAACTTAGACTGCCAGAGAATTTTATTTTTACTCCTAGGGGTGATAGGGCTTTCCTGGACTTTACTTCATAGGGAAAAATGTGTCCTACAGGTAGATTAATTGGACAATTGAGTGGGGAGAAATTTGTGGCACAAAGACCAGCCAACAAGCTACTGCATGGTCTAGGTGTGAGATGATGGATAAGTGGGTCCTGAGCTAGAGAGATGGAAGGGAGGAGGGCAGTTTAGGGTGGTGTAGGGACATAGCAGGGGTCCTCTTGGGGGAGGGGACAGAGAGTGAAATATAGCTGAAATAACAGGGCAAGTACCAGTGGGAGGCAGGGAATGCAGGAGTTTGATAGACTTTTGGTTTTGGTCTTTGGTGGCGAGGCAAAGTCAGATAGTTGCTCTGTAGAGGCAGGTGAAGTAGGTGGTAGTGATAACCCTGGGGGAAAGGATGCTCAGGTTTTGTGGCTACTGAGACAGCTCTAATGGTACAAATATAGCTTCTAGGAAGGTGGATCTGTCTCCGTTTCAGGCCTTCTAAGCTTCTTTGATCTACCTTTGGATTGCTATGGAAATGCACCTTGTGGTGAGGTATATGGGTCAGACTGCTGGTATGGAAACTTTGGGATTTTTTTTTTTTTTTTTTGGTTCATGTATGTTTATTTGTTGTGTGTGTGCGTGTGTATTTCTTTTTGCTGACATGTTTATGGTTTGGTCGGAGTGCGCTTTGTATTTAATGGCCATTATTTTTATACCTTAGATAGATTCCTTCTGCAGCCTAGCAGGCGAGGTGATAGGGCTGACACGTGGGAGCTGCATCTTTAGAGGAGTTATGATTTAGATGCGAATCACTGTTGTAATGTCACTTTGGTGAGACCGCTTCCAAAAAAGTTGTGTTGTGAGAATTTTGTATAAATGGCAGAAGTGTTGTATGTAAAGTGCTGATAAAACAGTTTTAAGGAGGTTCAGACAAGCAGTATGGAAAACAGACACGTGTCCCCAGGGTTGTTGGCTGTGATGTCTCCCTCTCCTCCCCTCCAGCCCTTTCCTTTCCATCTGATGTCTATATTTAAATTTAGATTTAATGTAATCTTTAGTCAGGGAGGATGTAGCATCCCTATCAATGTCACTGCTTGAATAACTCCAGTTCCAGAGTTCTATCTCATGGGGACAGAATTATTCTAAAGCTTAGAGTAAGAGTTCTAATCTTTATCATCTCCCTTTCCTTCCCCTTCTCCTTTTTTCACCTCTTGGTATCATGTACCTCATCAACAGGCTGGTGAAGCCTATGGATCCCTCCTCAGAATGGTTTTTTTTTTTTTTTTAAACCCTTGTACTTCGGTGTATTGTCTCATAGGTGGAAGAGTGGTAAGGGTGGGCAATGGGGGTCAAGTGACTTGCCCAGGGTCACACAGCTAGGAAGTGTCTGAGGCCGGATTTGAACCTAGGACCTCCTGTCTCTCAATCCACTGAGCTACCCAGCTGCCCCCTCCTCAGAATGTTTGTAAATAAAATGGGCTTACTAAGGAACCCAATCATATGGAAATATAATGATCAAAATATTGAAAATAAAGTTCAAGCATTCTTGACCCCTGATTTAAAGATTTAAAGACAGAGACAGGGGTAATTTGGTATGCAGATAGGAAATCATCAGTGTGTAGGTTACTTACTGAAGTTACACAGATAGCAGTCCACCATGGCTGCCCATCCACCTTTACTCATGTCTCCATCTTCCTGTCAGTCTTTTACTTGGGTAGTGTAGTGCACCTGCCTCCTAACAATGTTGTTGTTGTGCAGATGCCAATGGAGCTCACGTATCCTTATCATATGTTTACTTTACGGCTTGCTTTTATTGTATTTTGAAAGATAAAAGTATTGACCACCTGTTATCAGAAGTCATATTGTTATTTTTTCACTTTTGTGCCCCAAATGGCTGAATCACAACCCTAAAATCACCCCTAGATAGATTATAACTGAAAAACAATGTATAAAATATGAATAGAAATTCATTCTATCAATTGAGGCAACTGATTTTATGAGGAAGCAGTGTTACAAATGTTATTTACATGGTAAACTGCTTTGTGATATTGATTATTAGTGAATTATACATTTTTGCCGTTAAAATAATAATGCAGTATATTTATGTTTTTAATATCCTTTTGTATTAATGTGTGTTATATATACACACATATGCATGCTCTTTGGAACTTTTTGAAGATGTTAATTATTTTATAATTAGTTTGTTTATTCTGATTCATTTATTAGTCACATGGTCAATTAACCATTCATTATGCTCCTATAATTGATAAGCACTGTATTTAGCCCTGGGGATACAAAGGCAAAAGTGAAAGCAATATCCTTCTCAAGAAACGATTGTTCTAAGTTTTGTTATTGTTCAGTTATGTCTGACTCTGTCACCTGATGGACCACAGCTACCCATGGGGTTTTCTTGCCATTTCCCTTTTCAGTGGATTTTTTTTGTCAGGCAGTCAGAGGTTAAATGATTTGCTTAGGATCATATTCCTTTCTTTCTTCCTCCCCCCACCCCCCCCTTTTTTTTTTTTTTTGTTTGTTTGTTTTCTTTTCAAAATCCCTACCTTAAAGGTCTTAGTATCATTTCTAAGACAGGAGAGTGGCAAAGGACTAAGCAATTGGGTTGTGTCTGAAGCCCATATTGGGACTCCCTCCCAATTCCAGACCTGACTCTCTATCCACTTTGTGTTACAGTGTATTAGGAGAGAGAATGATCCTGAAGAAGTATATATAAAACCATACAGGGGAGATACAATACAATGTTGAGAGTGGTGAGTGATGGAGGGGGTGAGGCAGAGAAAGCACCGGCAGCTGTAAGGACCAGGAATGACCTCATTTAGAATATGGTGCTTCAGTTGAGTCTTTTGAATGAAAACAGGTGACACCTGTTGAGGCAGGGATGAGGAGGGAATGAGGACATTCAGACTTGGGAAATAGTGGCTGCCAATTTATAGAGATGGGAATGGAAAGTTATGTATAGGAAATGGCTAGAAGGTCATTTGGCTGGACCATAGAGCTTGTGCAGGGGATTAATAAGGCTAGAAAAGGTAGGTTGTGAGTCGAGTGTAGTTTCTCAAAGCCTACTTTTAACTGTATTTTTTTAAAACAACATTGAAATGTACTTTTAATTTTTATTCTTCCAGTAATAAAACCATAGCTTTCACTCCTCTTCACATGTTGTATAAGGTCCATTTTATTGAGTTATCATTGATATTCAATTGATATAAGACCTAATTTGTCAAATGAGTGAAAATTAAATTTAAGGCATCAAAACTTTCTGTTTTAACACTTGTTTGCTGGAAGATTTTCTAAAACATGTTGCTTATTCTCATCTTATAAGTAGAGAACATTGAATATAATGGGCTTTTTTTCTTAATTACATAGTATTCTTAATGACATTTAGCTGTCAAATTATCAAACTACACTGCATATGATGTTGAGCCATTGGCCTGAAATCATACTTAACTTTGTAATAAATATATAATGAACTTGTATTTTCATTAATTTGTCCATGCTTATTAAAGCCTTTTACCTCCTTTAACACCTGTGATGGTCACTGTGCAAATATGTACATACTACATGTTTAATTTCATTATTAAATATTCATTTTTGTTTGCTTCTTTAATGAGAGATATTTAGTATAGTTTATTGTTTCCTTAGCTGTATTTCTGTGAAATTAATTATGGAAGTGAAAGCTAAAGCGTCTTTCTCCTAAATTGTTTTCTTGCCTTCCATAAAATCATCTTCTGCAGTGTTTTTCATTAATTTCTAGGGTTTTTTTTTCCCCATGGAAAACATTCTGTTGTTTTTCTATTTATAGCCATTTCCTCTTCCTGTTTAATTTAATTTGTCTGGTACTTTGCTTTGAGTTCTTGCTTTGGAAAGGAATTTTGAATTTCCTTGGGAAAAAGTTTTTTTTTTTTTTTTTTTTTTTTTTTTTTTTTTTTTTTTTTTTTTTAGATTTCGTATCATTAGTATCACTATATTGTTATCACTGATGTGGTAACACTACCATCTTGTGGATATTTAGAACATTGCTTCAAAAGTTCATTGAGCTAGGTTTTATTTTCACTAATGAACAGATGAAGGAAACTTCCTATTTTAGGCTTTTAGAGACTTTTTTTCTTTGCTTGTTTCTAGTGTGGCAACAGTTGAATATGTTAGAATTTTAGGTTTAAGATAATTGAGACTTTTGTTTCAAACTCATTTTTGAGTGCATAATAATGTGCATGGTTGCTCTATAAGGTACTAGACAAGAGAGGAAATAATGCATTGCTTCCATCCACAATAAATTTATGCTTGGGAAGGCAACACTTATGCACAAGAAATTAAAAATCAATCAAAATGTTTGATCACATAAAATAACAGACTTGGAGCTGGAAGGGGACCTTAAAGGCCAACTTCTACATTTATCAGAGGAAACTGAGACCCAGAGCTATGACTTGCCCAAGGTCACAAAAACAAACATAGACTTTGGACCCTGGCTCCTCTGACTGTAGCATCAATGATTTCTCCACTGACCCCATAGGTCAAAAGGTGGAGAAGGATTCATAAATGATGTGGGACATGAGCTGATTTTAAAGTCGTTTGCATTTTAGATGATCAAAGAGATAGAGGAAATAACCTGAACACTGGCATGGAAACAGGAATGAGTATGGTTCATAGGAGAGCAGAAAGCCATTTTTAATGAAGCAGAAGGATTAGGTTGGGAAAATAGAGGAAAGTAAGATTGAATAGAGATCATAGAGTGCTTTGAATGCCAGTAAGAAAAGTTGAGATTTGATTGTGATAGGTAAAAGGAGTCATTGTGCCAAAAGTTGAATGAATAATTTTATTATAATGGTTCTGTCTTTTAAATTCTTCCCTCGTCAGTAATAATTTATTTTTAATTTAGAAATAGTTAACGTTTTTTATTGATATTTTTTATTTCTCTGTTGCTTTCTGTTTTTTAATATATCCTTCTTTTTCTATTCAAAGTCATCATTCCTTGTTAAAAAAAAGATAAGAAAAAAAGCAGTTGAGCAAAAATTACCAATATTACCAATAAAGAAGGGAGGGTTTTTTTTTTTTTTTTTTAAATGTCTCAGGGCCCAAGTATGGTCATTGCAGTTATATAATTTCTGTCCTACACTTTCCCTGCCCACCTCTAATTTTCTTGCCCATTTTCTCTCCTCCCTTTTCCTCATCTGTTATGTATTCCTTACTTCCAGATTCAGCTCTAATTGTTACAGTTCTGAAATCTGTGTTTTTACCTTTCTCTCTTACCTTTCAGTGTTCAGACTCCAAAGCCTCTTTGTGAGGACCCTGTCCGCCAATTGGCCATTATGGTTAACAGCCAAATTTTCTTCAATTGTCCAGTCAGATCAATTGTTTTTATCATGTCATAGAACAGTTCTAACATCCAGATCATTTCACTGTATTATATTATAATTGATCACTTTCAAAACTAGAAACTGTCTACTGTAACTTTTTCTCTTAGATTTCAGAGCAAAATAAACTCAGCAACAAGTGGCTTCATATCAAAGGGCAGTATTTTGAAGGGACAGAACTTTATATATATATATATATATTTCATGTTAAAAATTACCTTTTGTTTGTTTTGTCTGTCTTAATTTTTGCCCTTCGTGCTGAAAGACTCCTCCTTTCCCTTCCCCATGTAAAACTAGAGAAAGTTTTCGTCTTAATTTTTTTCTTCTAGCCCTATTTTTGTTAGATTTTTAGGTCAAAGTGAAATCTTGGTTCTACTGGTTTTATACTCCTATAATAAAGGTCAGCAGTTGCCTAGGATTATTTTTCCTTTTACTCCTTTTTTTCTTCTTCTCTTTTGGGACTCAAAGGTTGGGTGGTAAACAGTAAAGACTTTCTCCTGTGCAATTCCTTTTGTTCCACTTTTTCCATATTTCTTATGGTCTACACAGTTGGTCCTTTATATTTCAATAGTCTTGTCATTGTCATTTTAATTAAAAAACTAAGATGAACATGGATATGCATATCTTTGTGTATCAGAATTTAATAATTATACTGTCATTTTTATTAATAGGAAAGATAGGTAGGGTGCAAGAATCTATGTATTTCACTGTATTGAGAGCCAGGACTGGAGATGGGAAATCTTAAGTTCAAATTTGACCCCAAACACTTCCTAGATGCGTAGCCCTGGGCAAGTCATTTAACTCTCAGTAGCTTAATCCTTACTGCTCTTTTGCTTTGTAATTGATTCTTAGTGTCAATTCTAATATAGAAAGTAGGGGTTTAAAAAAATAAAGATAAATGGGCTAAATTTCCTTTAATGCTGAACCAGGTGAATGATTGCTGCTTGCAAATAAAATCATAATTTAAAAATTATATAAGAAAAGATATTATAAAATAAACCAAGCTACAATTATGGGTGATCATTTATGTTTTAGGATATTTCATGAAAATTTTATGTCAATGTATTAGTACTAGATACTGATAGATACTGATAGCAGATGTTCTCAATCTGGGGTCCACAGATAGATTTTAGGGGTTCTGTAATCTGGAATGGAAAAATTGCATATTATTTCACTACAATTGTTTTCTTTTATAATATTATTTTATTTTAAGCATTTAAAAATGTTTTTCTGAGAAAAGAGTCTATAAGTTTTGCTAGACTGCTATAGGAGTGCATGATCCCCCACTATGCTCCCCCCCTACCCCCAAACCAAAACAACAAATAAAAATCTCAGGAATTTCTGATTTAAGAAATAGTTCTTTTTAAGTAGATGGGAAGTTTCAATTTTTAAAAAGCCCTAAAAATCTTTAGCCAGTTTTTGGGTAAAATTTAAGAATTTGACTCCAGTTTTTATTTCATAATTATTTCATCTGGAGCTGTAATAACAATGTTCTGGTGTCAGGAGGACCAATTGCTAGAGTTCTATCATTTGGAATCAGTGAGACTTGATTTTGAACAGTATTTTGTTCATTTGGTCTCTGGTAAAGAAATTCCAGGCAATGGAAAGAGTGCTAGTCTTGGATTTAGAAGACCCGGTTTAAATCTTTTTTATTGCTAATGTGATATGAGATAAAATACTTAAGCTCTAAGGACCTCATTTTCTTAATCTGTACGATATTGGAACTTGATTACATGACTTTGAGGTTCTTTCTAGCTTGAAGTTTATGATCCTCTGTTCCTAACTGTGACCCTGGTCAAGTCACTTAATCAATTACTCTGTGCTTAGTTTCCTTTTGTGCAAATATGGATGGTAATAATAGTTGAAGAAAGCCCCTCACTGTGGTTGGGCTGAAGTTCAGAGTAATGAGTTAATATATTTATAAAGTGCTTAGCACAGTACCTAGCACATAATAGGTGCTTAATAAATACTTCTTTTCCTCCCCTAATGTGTGTAAAATACTTGAAAAAACTTGAAACCTCATGTATTTCCGACATCTTTTTGTCTGTCTCATCTATCCTCCCCCTATTTTCTTTCTTTCTTTCTTTCTTTCTTTCTTTCTTTCTTTCTTTCTTTCTTTCTTTCTTTCTTTCTTTCTTTCTTTCTTTCTTTCTTTCTTTCTTTCT
>NC_058135.1:111164761-111183792 GCF_016433145.1 Gracilinanus agilis | reverse complement strand
CTTCCTTCCTTCCTTCCTTCCTTCCTTCCTTCCTTCCTTCCTTCCTTCCCTCCTTCCTTCCTTCCTTCCTTCCTTCCTTCTTCCTTCCTTCCTTCCCTCCTTCCCTCCCTCCCTCTCCCTCTTCCCCCTTTTTGTCTCTTTGTCTCTCTGTGTGTCTCTGTCTTTCTATCTCCCCAACCTCCCTTTCCGCCATCTCTCCCCACCAACCCATCTATATTATTGTTTTCAAAAGGCTGCATATGAATAGTGGACAAAGAACTTCCCTCTAAGCTAGGAAGATGAAATGGGTTCAAGTTCTACCTTGACATATACTGGCTGTGTGTGATCCTAGACAAATCACCTAACTTTTCAGTGCTTTGGGTAGATCTCTGAGACTATATATTTCATTAAAGGCACCAACTTGCAAGCAGAGAGATATTTTCCTCCTCTCTAAGTTCTCTATATCAGTGAAATCACAGACTGAGTCCCTCTCCTAACCCTGTTTAATTATTATTAAAGTGAAATGAGATTGAGGAATTTGATATGCTGTACATTGACCTTTTTCACCCTCAAGATGGTCATCTAATTATCTTCTTGTTTTCCTTTCAGTCCTGATGATATTGGTACCTGTTGGTATATCCTTCTCTCCGGTTCAGTGTTCATTAAGGAGTCTATGTTTCTTCCAAGGAGCAGGTACTGTATGCCTATTCTTTAATAGCTTACTTAGGAAGGGTGAAATTTAGAGCAATTTACCTTTTATCTTTAATGTCAGAACAGAATCACAGTTTCAAATATATTTTATTTTAGTACGGTCTTTTACTAAAAGTGAATTTTATAAGCCTGGAGAAAGTAACACTTGGATCTTGATTCCCTTCACAGTCCAATACTTTTTATACTCCTCTCTCTCAATACATACACATCAACTAAATACTTAATTTTTCCTTGCACAATTAAATTACCAGTTAATATCATTTTTGGTATCTAATGATGTTTTAACCACAGTAAAAATGTAACCAAAGTTGTTGTTTATAATTCTTTAGCTTTTTATCTGTAGAACAGAATTCAAGCCTGCAAATTGAATGCATATGATGATCCCTGTCTATTAAAAAAATAAAATTATCATTGTTAATGACTATAAATATAAAATATATTATTTGATGTAGAAAAACATGAAACAAATGAAGCACAAATATATTTATTAGATATGCATCACACTAATATCACTACCCACTATTTCCATTTCACTTTAATAAACCTTAACCACCTAATAATACTCTAGGCACCATGCTAGGCACAGTGATTATAAAAACAAAAGTTCCTGCCCTCAAGGGTCCTCTGTTTCCCTTGGGAGTAGGTGCATAGAGATCGGAAATCATGTACACAGATAACTCCATATAAAATACATACTAAGAAAAATTCTGCCTGTTTTGAAGGACCAAAAATCCTTATAGCAAGGACTTACTCATATTTTGTGTTTATAAAGGCCTATTGTATGAAATCAAAGATTTTCTTTTTTCGCTAGAAGACACTTGAGTACATACTGATTTATTTGTTTTTATGATACTTATAATACTAAACAGTTTAAAAAATTCAGTCCTTGGAAGAGGGAGAAAAATAGGATTAGGAGTAGGTAAGCTTAGTAATTGCCTATTCTGTTACATGCAAGGAGAGTCATTAATTAATTATTCAAAATCATTTATTAAGCACTTGCTATGTGCCAATGAATGTACTGAAGATACAGAGACAAAATTGGTACAGCCTCTCCCTTTAAGACGCTTACATTCAATTCAGGGTGACTGTTCCTACTTACCTACCTTATCTAATCTATCTATCTATCTATCTATCTATCTATCTATCTATCTATCTATCTATCTATCTATCTGTTTCTTTCTTTCTTTCCTTCTTTCTTTCTTTCTTTCTTTCTTTCTTTCTTTCTTTCTTTCTTTCTTTCTTTCTCTCTGTCTCTGTCTCTGTCTCTCTCTCTCTCTCTCTCTCTCTCTCTCTCTTTCTCTCTCTCTCTCTATCTGTCTGTCTCTCTGTCTCTATCTATCTATCTATCTATCTATCTATCTATCTATCTATCTATCTATCTATCTATCTATCTATCCATCCATCCATCTAGCAAAAATACAGACAAATCCAAGTTAGTTAGGGAAGGAAGACATTTAGTTTGATTAGACTGTGAGGTCCATGAGGCTGTGTAAATAATGCAGTGGAGAGAGTGCCAGGCCTGGAGTCAGGAAGACTCATCTTCGTGAATTCAAATCTGACCTCAGACACTTATTAGCTCTGTAACTACAGAAATCCCTTAACCCTCTTTGTTTTAGTTTCTTCATCTATTCTTAGTATCTTTACCATGAAAATCCCAAATTGGGTCATGAAGAGTTGGACATGACTGAAAACAACAACAAATATATCTTAACTATACATACACGCACAAACCAATCAAATATAACAGAGCTTTATAGTTACACAGACTCAGAAGAGAATGCAGAGGAAGTGCTATTCACTGTTAGCTATGATGATGATGATAGAAAACTAGGATTGTATCTTATCTCAACTCATCCAGTGTCTTATACAAGGATGCACACTATTTTCTTTCCCTCTCATTTTCCTCCCCTACATGCATTAAGGTAAAAGTATGACGATCTATACTTTTCTTTATTTTTTTAACTTAAATTTTTTTTCCCAATTGCATTTAAAACAATTTTTGATAATCATTTCCTAACATTTTTGCATTCAGATTCTCTACTTTCCTCCCCCTGTCCTTCCCCTTCCTCCTCCCTCTGCCCAGGCAGTAAATAGTCTTATATAAGTTATGCCAGTCTTAGATTTTTCAGTCCATCAACCTCTCTATTAGGAGAGAGGTAGCATGTTTTTCATGGTTCCTCTGAATTGTGGTTGATAATGGGATTGGCCAGAATTTAAAAAAAAATTCAAGTAATGCTTTATTTTTTCCAATTACATCTAAAAACAATTTTTAACATTCATTTTCTAAAAATTTGAGTTCTTATTTCTCTCCCTTCTTCCACTTCTCCCTCCTTAAGAAATTAAGCAATTTGATATAAGTTATATATATGCAATTAATCAGAATTCTTAGGTCTTTAAAAGCTCTTGATAATATTTTGTTAAAGTATAAATTGTCCTCCCAGTTTTGCTAATTTTCCTCTAGATTAATTCATTGTCTTTCAAGGTTTCTTTAAAATAATTTCCTTCAAAATTTCTTACAGCATGATAATATGCCATTACACAAATATGATAATATTTACATGTTGTTAATAACTATCTTCTATCTATCCCCCTTATGATTTTAGAAAGATACTTATTTTCTAAAATGATGTTGCCCTTCGTTGCTATATCCTTCAACTTGGCAAGGAAATCTGTGGCTTATTGGAGGGTGTTGAATTCAAATCACACTTCTCCTTATTCCCTATGTTACCTGGTGCAAATCACATAACCTCCCTTCCTCTTAATTTGTCATTTATCAAATGAAAGAATTTGGTTAGATTGCCTGTAAGTTCCCATCCAGGACTAAATATCTCTGCCTATTAATGGCTTATTTTTTCTTTTCTTCCCCCATTTATTTAAGCATTCATTTCTTAAATTATTAAATTATAAGTTCTTTCCTACCCCATCTCTACTGATTGAGAAAGGAAGCAATATATCAATTATGCTTGTTGAAAAAAAGTTGTGCAGAGTACATTTTAATGTTAGCCATGTTATAATAATGAAAAGCAAGAAGCATTAAAAAAGTTTAAAAAATAGGTTTCCATCTGCACTGTTGAGTTCATCAGTTCCCTCTGTGGCGGTAGGTAAAATTTTTCATCATGGATCCTCTCGAATTTTCTATAATCATTGTATTGATCTGAGTAGCTAAGTATTATTTCATAGTTGAAGATTGTTACAGTATTGATGTTACTGTGTACAGTGTTCTCCTGGCTCTACTCACTTCACTTTGCATCAGTTCAAGTTTTTTCGGGGTTTTCTGAAACCATTCTGCTCATCTTTTTTAAAAATTCCATTTAATTGATTAATTAAGAAAATTGTTCCATGGTTCCATGATTCATGTTCTTTCCCTCCCCTCCTCAAACTCTCCTCCTGTAGCCAACACACAATTAACACTGGTTTTTACACATGTCATTGATCAAGACTTATTTCCGTATTATTGATATTTGCACTAGGGTGATCGCTTAGAGTCTACATCTCCAATCATATCCCCATTGACCCTTGTGATCAAGCAGTTGTTTTTGTTCTGTGTTTTTACTCCCACAGTTCTTCCTCTGAATGTGGGTAGCGTTCTTTTCAATAGGTTCCTCAGAATTGTTCTGGATCATTGCATTGCTGCTAGTCAAGAAGTCTGTTATGTTCGATTGTACCACAGTGTATCAGTCTCTGTGTACAGTGTTCTCCTGGTTCTGCTCCTTTCACTGTGCATCAGTTCCTGGAGGTCGTTCCAGTTCCTCCAGTTCATTATTACTTAGAGCACAATAGTATTTCATCACCAACAGATGCCACAATTTGTTTAGCCATTCCCCAATCGAAGGTAATCCCCTCATTTTCCAATTTTTTGTCACTACAAAGCTGCTCATCATTTTTAAAAGCACAGTAATATTCCAGTACATTAATACACCACAATTTGTTCAGCCATTCTCCAGTTTTGATAGGCATCCTTGAAATTTTCAGTTCTTTGCCACCACAAAAAGAATTGCCATAAATATTTTTGAACATTAAGATCTTCTTTTCTTTTCTCTGATCTCTTGGGGATATAGATCTATCAGTGGTATTTCTAGTCAAAAGGCATGTATGCCATTTTATAGCCCTGAAGGACATAATTCTAAATTGCTCTCCAGAAGAGTTGAATTGGTTCATAATCCCACCAGCATAAGTATACCTATTTTTCCATATCTCCTCCAGCATTGATCATTTTCCTTTACTGTCATGACTCCTCCGTTAGCTCATTTAATAGGTATGAGTGTGAGATGGTAGCTCAGAGTTGTTTTAATTTGAGTGTCTCTAATTGAGAGTGTTTCAGAACATTTTTTCCTTAGACTATTGATAGCACTGATGTCTTCTGAAAGCTGAGTGTGTAAAAGGGAATTTCTTTATCTTAACTTCATCAAGTACTTTGGAGTGCCATGTCCTTTTAACTCAATCAGGGAGGAACTTGTGAATCCTTTTGATAAGAGTTCACACTCTCAGAGGAGGGGATGTGAATCTCAGAGACACTGCTCCCTGGGCAGTGCTAGGCAAATTGGGAAGCTGTGATTGGTTCTCATAAAGAGGGAGAGCGACAGGAAGTGATGTGGAAAAAGGGTTATAAAAGGTGAGACCAAAAAGAACATTCATTCATTCATTGACTCTTTGATGAGGAGACTCTCTTGGGTAAGAAGGATTCTGCATGATTCTGGGCTAGAGGTTTTCTGAGTGGATAACTAGAACTGATAGAAGAGGCTTATACTAGGGAGACCCATATTGAAGAGGTTATCAGACTTCCATGTTGAGATTGGGACCTGAGGGAGCTTTTGTCGGAATTGAGCTGAATTTCTTCGGATCAGCAATTATAGGGTATATAGCTAGGAAATATTTTCTACTTCCCTCTTACATTTCTCTCTTTCTCTTTGCTGTATTTCTGTTATATTAAATTATTAAGATCTTCTAACAGATTTTTTTGACTTAAGAAGTTAATTATTTTTATAAATTGCAACCATAACTCCTTTTTAAAATTCCTATGTTTGTCAGACCTAATTTTAAATATTATAGTGGTTTTCCTTTCAATGATTTTGCTTTGGCAAGTTTAATATGATTGGACTGGCCAGGTTATATAATTGTTAGTCTTAAGTCTCCCACCTATGAGGCATCCACAGGTGTACAGATATCTCTTTTCTGCTCCCTGTGTCACCACTCTCCTTGCTTCCTGAGACCAATACAAGTTTCCTCACCTTCCTTTTGTGATTCACCTGTGGAAGGCATGTGGGAGCCCAGGTGAGGCTTCATAGGAATGAACCCAGAGTAGTTGTCTCTGGTTCATCAGCAGAAAATATAGGGAGACTAAAAATCATGAGTAGTTCCTGATATTCATGTTCTTGTTCAGTTGTTTCTTTCTTCTCTTCCTCCTTCTCCTGACTCTTGTTTGCAAGGAACTATTTATGCAGGCACAAGCAGTGGATTAATGTTACAAAACACTAAAGAATCCTATGGCATTTATCCCTGATAAACCAATAACCACCTACAAACTAACACCTGTGCTTTTGCAGCTTCCAGAGAAACATCCCAGGGTTCAAATCATTGTCACTTCCTAAATGCTAAAAGGAATTGGAACTTACATATATGTCAGGAACGTGTGGGTCTGTGCATTTAGTTGTTTTGCAGAAGATTTAAGTTACTTCTTTCTCCTGGGCTGAATGTCAGATGTTTGCTAGTCAGTAAATTTTACAGAATGCTATGGAGGTAATTCAGGCTGTTCAGACTTAATGACAAGTTAGCTCTATTTATAGGGGTACTCCTTCATGTTGCATCTGGTGACATTTATTATATCCACATGGTAGTTTTAGCTTTATTTTGAGGTGGGGCTCTAGAAATATTACCCTAATTAGAGAGTAAAACCGGGGTTTCATTACTATTTTCCTGCATCAACATGTTTGTAGTCTATACATCTTCATTCTTCTCAAATGTAATGCTGCTTGAGCCAATCTCAAATTAGGCATTATTATCTGTCAGTTAGCTACTGAACCACAGAAAATGTGGTTCATAGTTCATACTTCAAAGCCAAATACTTTTGGGGGGGTGAAGTGTATACATAGGAAACAAGTAGAGTATAGTTAGTTTTCTGAATAGCCAAACTCATTTGCTTGATCTTTTACACTATGCTTTCAAACAGTCTTGAAGTAATCTTGAATAACTTGTTTGTGATGTAATTTTTTCCCCAGATGATCTTTATAAAACGATTCTAGCATTTGGTCTCATGAAATCAAGATGACATTATCGTATAGAAAATCTTTTTTTTTTTTTTTTGAATGGCTTACACATTTCTTTAGCAAATGATCCAAATGTTTGTTGGATACTATATCAGTTTTTGAAACTCTTAATTATTTTTAAAGGAATGAGAACTAGGGCTTTTCATATCTTTCTTCTTTCTTAAATGTGAATGAGTCCTTGATTTTCTATGTAACTCGTGTGCATTTTGTGCATTAGGTTTTGAATGTAACAGCATATAAATTTGATTACATTTATCAGATTTGAAGCAAACAGATTAAATAATAACTAAGAAGGATGATGTAGTAGTGGAAAAGTACTGGTTTTCGAGAAAGAATACCTGGTCGCTTGTCTTGTGAATGTCTCAAGTTAGTGATGCCTTTGGACAAGTCATTCTGCCAGAGGAGGCCTCAGTTTTTGTATATCCAAAAAAGAAGGTTGGTTTAGGAGATCTAGATGGGAAAGAAGTCCACCAGAAGGCTGGCTACCAACCAGAGGATTTTATTTTTGCTCAGAGAAACTCAAAAAGACCAAGTAAAAGTCATGAACTCTTCTTTACACGTGAAAAAAGTGAGGTTCAGTAATCTTAAATAAATGTTGAAAGACACATGGTTTAAAAGTGTCAGAATTGTAACTAGAACCCATATTCAATAATTCCAAGCCTGATTTGCCAACCAGTGTACCATATTGCTTTTGATTCTAATGCCAACATTACATTTAATGCTATAAAACAGATAAAATTATGCCCCATCACAAAACAAACAAACTCACAAACAAATAAACAAATATATATATATAAAATATTCATGGAATTTTACAGCTGAAATGGAAACATTTTTCTATACTTTGATAGAATGCATTCCAGGCCCTGGGAATGGCTTGCATGAATGCATGGAGTATGGGAAGGTAGAGAAGAAGTTAAAAAATCAGCTAGTGGTTCTGTCAGGTTAGAATTTAGTGTCTGAAGAAAGAGTACCTTGCATTAAAGATAGCTAAGGCAAAGAAGTTTATGTTGTATTTGAACCTAAAGATATTGGGGATCCAATGAAGGGTTTTGAACAATGGTATGAACTGGTTAAAGTAAAGGATGTGAATATGAGTGGAAGTTAAATGAAAGAATAGGCAGGTATGCAAAGTTTCCTGGCTAGAACTTAGATATCATCTGGGGAGTATTTGGTTAAAGTATTGCTTGGTACTGGTGGTGGGCAACAGCAAGTGAAGGGAACTTAGTGAAATGTATAGTTCAGTTGGGAAGTGATAGAGATAGTTTACTAAGTTTACTGAAGTGACGATGGCAGAAAGTTATTTGAAACTTGTATTTGACTTACTTAGACAACACTGGACTATGTCCATCTAAAATTAGCCAACTCACTGGCAACAAATTTTCCAACTTAAAAATTAAAATTGTGTTACTAATCACACTTTAAATTAGAGCTGGCAGCTATAATGAGAATAAGTGTGGAAACAAGACATTTAACTAATCAATTCTGAGAGGCTGCAACACTATTCACATTATGATTCAAATGACAAAGAGTGAACGACTTAGTATAAAAATTGGTAGCTTGTTTTATGATTGCCAATGCTACATGATAAGTTAATTGATCTCTAGAAGACATAGCCAGTTATTTAGTAATAAAAGGAGAAAAAAAATAAAACAAAGACTTGGTTCACAGTAGAGAACTTAGCATCTAAGCATCCTTGTTCCTAAGAAATTTGCAATGCAAAACTAAGAATTTACATCACATAAAGCAGAGTCCCCTTCTTTCCTCCCCAAGCAAAATTTCAAACTCTGAGAATTTTCATGAAGGGGTGCCATATTGGCCTCATATACCCTACCCCTTTGAATTTTATAAGACATTAATTCAACTTGTAGTCATTGTTATTTATCCAACATATGTTTGTTCCCAAGATCTCATTTTAAGAGTCTAGCCTGCATTTGGAATAGGCATTATTCTGGATCAATATGGATATTGTATATTAGACTCCACTGATATATGATATTTTGGTTGTACTTTTGTTAAGTAATTAAGCCAGACAAGAAGAAACGGACAGTGTTATTATGGAGTCATGATCTTCTTCATCTTAGGAGAAATACCAAAATAGGATTCCCAAGGAAGAAGTTAGACCCTCCTCATTTATCACCAAAAGTTTTCCATTTAGCCTACTATTGATCTCAAGTATGTATGCCATCAGCAAACACTGGAATTCAATGAAAAAAAAAAAACCAAAACAAAACCATGAGCTTTGCAAATGTTTGCTTCCAATCACTTTTTCTTTGTATTGACTGAATACATACATAGGGTGATACTTGTTCAAACGAACTGATTTCTTTAAACTTTGGATATTTCCATTTTTAGGGGAATGGCATTAACAGAAAGATATACATGCATATGTACAAATATATTATATACGTATATATCAGTAAATTTGACAAGAAGTGCTTATTTCAGTGGCTTGTACAGTGCTTACTACCCACAGAAAAAGTGTGATTTATGCGATGACTAATTTTGTTAATGAAATATTTAGTTGGAGGTGTGGATCTTGTAGTAGAGGACTATACTGAGGTGAAATCAGGAAAAGTCCACTTAGAAATCTAAGCAGGTATTATTGAAGCAAAAACAACTGAGGGTGTATCTATCTAGAACTTCAGAAGATACATGAATATAAGTATAAAATGTACTTCGAGGCAAAAAGACAAGCTAAATAATTGTAGAAATATTAATTACTTAAGGGTTAGCTATGCCGGTAACAGCTAGTTGACATAGTAGATGGAAGGCTGGGCCTGGAACCAAGAAGATTCCTCTTCTAGAATTCAAATCTGGCTATTGATACTAGCTGGGTGATTGTGGGCAAGTCACTTAACTCTGTTTGCCTCAGTTTCCTCATCTGTAAAATGACCTGGAAAAGAAATGAGTACTATAATATCCTTGCCAAGAAAATCACAAATGGATTCATGAAGTCTTTACATGAGTGAATAAAGGCCATGGCAATATATTAAAAATAACTTTCTTAACTTAATTTAGTCAATGTTATACCAAGCTTTCAAAAGATTACCATATACAACAAGTAAAAACATGACACTTATCTGGAAGAACAAAAGGTCAAGGATCTCATGGAAAATAATAAAAAAATAGTAGAAAAGAAGAGAACTTAGCAGCCTATTTTTCTCCTCCTAAAACAGTATGTCTTCTCCCCCCACCTCTTGTTTTGAAGCAGGATTTTTCGCATGCTGACCTACTATTGTCAGTTCTCTAGCTCTCTTGGTTGAGTGACTTAATAAACCTCATAAGTAATTACCAAAATTGAATGGCTAATAGTTCTCTTAAAATTTCTGCAGAAGTGAATGATCCCAGGTGGCGCCTTGTTATAATAAGTGAGTCCTGAAAAGTTATAGTATTTCTTAAGGAATATTGGCTATCAGTTTAAATTGAAGGAAGCAATTAGAAACATACAAATGTGACCATCATTTATGTGTTCTAAACAGTTATTGACATTTGTTTAATGTATATGGCAAATCAATACCAAACCCTTTAATTATGATTTAATTCCGTACCTGATATATCACATGTATTCCCTATGGAATATATCAGGTTATTTTAGAAAGTTTTTCTTTGACTTCTTCTGAACCTAAAACATAGATCTGGTACATAATAGGTATTTGATAAATATCAATTTTTAGATTTAGCAACCTTTATGCTCAGATACTTTCTTAAATAAAAAATATTTTTAAAAAGTCTTCCTCCCTGTATCCAAAGTCTTTTGTGTTCCCTTTCTGTGTCTTTTGTAGTTAAAGTCTGATATTGCATAATTATTCTACTAATTTCTATTAGTCAAAATAATTTTTAAGATCTAAAAGATCTGCTTCTTATCTTAATTACACCCTTAGAAGAGCAAGGATTGTGTTACTAATGTTAGCCAGATTATGTGTTGTGACAAAGTAGAAAGAGTGAGCCCATGACCTGCGATCGAGGCTTGGCTTTGGGCAGTGGGGGTTAAGTGACTTGCTCCAGGTCACATAGTCCATTTAGTTTAGATACAAGTTGGTTTCCTCTCCCCCTGGTGGGAACTGAGTTAACCATTATCTATTAGAATAGGAACTGTTTAAGAACACAGTACTTAGCATGTGCTAAGTCTTTATGCATGCTGTGCACTGAATATATGCTTTTTAGCAGTCAATGGTTATCCTCCCTAGCACATTCTCAACTTGCCTTATTCACACACCATTTATGTCTTGCCTGACTCTGTTGAAGGCACTGTCATCATTTATGCCACCCAGAATTCACAACCTTTGAGTCATTCTGGATTTTTTCTCTCTCTCTTCACACTGTACCCTTCCTTCTCTCCACTCCCTCTCCCCACAATTATGGATGTCTTTTTACTCTGCAATATCTCCCCTCTCCAAGCCCATGACTATTACTCTTCATTCAAACAATCTATCACCTCTCACCTTTAGGAACCTCCTAACTGGTATCCCTGCTTCCAGTCTTCCTTCCCTCCAATCTGGCTTTCATTTTCTTGTTCAAATAATCCTAAAGTGAAGGCTCAAATGTGCCATTTTACTATATAAATATCTTCAGTGACTTCTTATTTTCATTAAGAAAAGGGTTCTTAATCTGGCACCCTCTAAGTATTTATGGGTAAATTACATGGATTTTTTAAAAGGTATTTTGAAAACTATTTCAGTATAATTTGTTTCCTAATCTTATAGATGCCATTTTAGGCAATTAAAGACATTCTTGAGAAAGGATCACTAGACTGTCTAAGGCTCCTATGACACAAAAAAGGTTAATAAAAACTCTTGCTCCAGGAAAAAAAATTGCCCTTAAAATCCCTCCACTATTTGACTCTAGCCTGCCTTTCCACTTATTTCATATTACTCCTCATCTGTGTTTAACTGAAACTGACCTACTAGTTTTCATCAGACATGAATATTGCTTCTTGTCTCCAAGCCTCTGTACAGGTTGTACCCTACTCTGTACCTGAAATGTGCTATCTTCCTTACCTGTATCTTGGACAATTCTTAATTTTCTTCGAGGCTGAACTCTGTTGCTTCCCCTTTTGTAAAGCTTTTTTCATTTCCCCACTTGTTGGTGCTCTTTTCCTTCTTCAAATTACCTTGTATTTACTTTTATAAACACATAAATTATACATTTGTAGAATATAAACTCCTTGAAGTCAAGAAACTGTTTACTTCCTGCCTGGCACATTGTAATTACTCAATAAATATTTGTTGATTAAATAATTGATTTTTGGATCCCTGAAGTCCAGCATAGTACTTTGTCATATAATTGTCATTCAGTCAGCTTTTCCTGTCACATCCTACTCTTTGTGACCTCATTTGGGGTTGTAAGGAATTAAATTTTATGGTTGGACTAAATATATGAGAATTCTAAGATAATACTGTGGTTGCCAATTTGAAAAATATAGCTCAAGTCAAATTGGCTTTCAATAGTTTTATTTTATTTACAAAGAGGTGGAAAAAGTGAGAGTAGAGAAATGTAAAAGAGGGTAGCAAAAAAGTCTAGCCTATCACCCTAAGTGTTGCTCCAGTCCTTGAATCAACCCAGGCAGGTTAATCCCTCAGCTAGAGGACTGGGTGCTGAATTAAACAAGGGTTCAACCCACTCGACCTCCTCTGAGAAGGGGGGAGGCCTCTCCCGAACTAATCTCTCCAAAAGCCAGGAAAGGAGGGTCAGCTTTTCACTCACCCAAGTTGAAGTTCCAAAAAGAGAAGATCCAGGAGCAATCCTACCAGGAGCAGTCCAAGATCCAGAGTCCGAGGTCCAAGTTGTAGCTCCAAGCCACAGACACAGTCCAAGATTCTCCAACCCGAAAATTCAGGAAGATCACTTGCAGAGGAAATTCATCATCTTTTGTAGTCCTTTTTTAACGTCACTTCCTGTCCCTTCCTCCACTTTACGGGTACCAATTGCAGTCTTTAAATTTGCTTAGCACTGCCCAGAGAGTGGTCAGTCACTTCTGGAGCTGTCACCCACTTTAGGAAGTGACTTGTGGACCTCCCCTACTTAGTGTTAAATAGGAGTGTCTATACTTTTGGTTGATTAAATTTAAAAGTAGGCAAGGTGAGAGTCAATCCCATCTTCTCAGGGTCTTCTTGGCAAAGATGCTTGAGTGGTTCCTTCTCCTGCTCATTTTATAGATGAGAAAACTGAGGCAAATAGGATTAAGTGGCTCCCCAAAGTCCCACAGCTAGTAAGAATATGAGACCAGATTTGAATTTAGGAAGCTGAATCTTTCTGATACCAGATCCGTCTCTATACACTGTGACACCTAGATGGCCTTGCCGTATAATAAGTCCTTAATAAATGTTTGTTGAGTTTAATGCGGTTGATATTAATGTCTATTTTCACTATTAACTAATATTCTCTTTTCAGTAAATAAGCACACAATAGGTTTCCATACTATATATGAAATATTTCTTTTTTTGTGTGTGATTGTGACCTTTGATTAAAACAACCAAATAGACAGAATGAAAACTGGAAAAGGGAGAATTAAACCTTAGATTCTTTTTCTTTCATTTCAGAAATGATCACATAATTTATAGGAGGGTTGAGAAGGGGGCAGAGAGGGTGTGAGAAAGGCAGAGGGAGAGAAATAATGATGAGAGAAGGATTTTGTTTTCAGATAGCAAAAATGGTTAAAATAGAAAAGAAGGCTGGTAGTACAGAGGATGTCACATTAAGATGTTTGTACTAATCTTGTGTTCCAGCCTTGAATGACAAAGTAGTAAGGGCAAAAACATAGGAGCAGATACTTGCATTTGCAAAACAGGCATCAGCTACATGATAGACCTTTTTGGATAATATTATAATGATAGTTCGTATTTTAGGGCATATTACAGTTTATTAGCTGCTTTCTTACATCATCCTTCTAGAACTTAAAATCCTGTGTAGCTTTAGTGGCCCCAAGTGTCACAGAGTATGGAATGTTAATGTATACAGCCATTTGAGATTTCTGAGATAATGTTACATGGGCATACTGAATATAATCCATAAAATCTATATTAGATTGTAACACAATTTCTAGTTTTCTGTGCCCAGAGTTTGTGACATTTAAGAAAAGGGTCAGTTTTTGATCGATTGTACTGTAGGAGTCATTTATTTGAGAATGGAAATATGCCCGGAGAAAGCTATAATAAACACAAACAAAACATAAACCTCTTTAATAATAACAAAATCAAATGGTAAAATGCTGGCCTAGCAAGTTCATTTATTTATTTAGTTTATCTTGTTGCCTTTGAGCTACTGGAAATTGCTATTGAGCATGTGGAAATTAACTAAATTCTCCATTCTGAAAAGCATGAGAAATCTAAGGTAGTACAAAACCTGACGTATTACCTTCTCCCCCAATCACTTTCTGCTGAGATACCTGACACAGAGCAAACTATACTCTAGAGACTAAAGTTGAATTGCTGCATCAAGTTGGGGATTTGGTTGCCATAACTACTACTTTCCAGATGTTTTGTCTGTATAAATACGGGCTTCACAAAGTCTCAGAGTACTGCTGTTCTTTTTTTTTTTAAATTAAAAAGAATATTAAGTATTGCTAAAGAGAAGACACACGACATTAGTGTATTATACTTCACTTCATATGAAAAATCACTTTGGCCCTTGAATCAAAGAACAAGTGAATTTATAATCTGTGTAATATTTTCTTCGAATGACTATTTGGTCACAGCAAGGACTTCCAAGGTAAAATGATTAAAATTTGTCTATGAAAGTTTATAGTTTTCTCTTATTTTTCCTTCTGTAAGAATTTCATAATCTAATGTGACTTTTGATAGGATAAGTAAATTATTTATCTTGAATTTGGTGACTAACTAAAAGCAAAGGGACATACTAGTAGCTGTTGCTTCTGCCAACTGTTTTTTAAACTTAAAGATAACTTCTCTGTTGTTAGGTCTTAAAATATATAATACTTGACATTGTATCTGAGGTTGTCTAAGTAATAGGTGTATATGTGTGTGTGTGTGTGTGTGTGTGTGTGTGTGTGTGTGTATGTATATACATAGGTAAGTTCAGTGAAAGGAAAGAAGAACAAAGAACATGTTATAAAAAGGAAAGATCTGTGGATAACATTAGGCAAAGAAATAGTTTTATTTAAATGAAAATTTCTCTGTTTAACACAATTTAAGACACTTCAGTAAACATGATAATTTAATTTTCATTTCATTTTGTATTTATTACTGATATTTAAATGGATTATTGAATATTTATTTGATAATTTGCATTGCACTTTTTAATTTCAATTTTTGAAATATGTTCCTTAGCAGTATTTTCACTTGTATATTATTTATTTTTCCTTTGATTTCAAAAGGAGATATAATTTGAATATTAAAACAACCTACCTAACATTAGCATAGTTTAAATTGGACACATTGGTTTTGTCGTTTGTTGGTATGTTTTTTCATGTGTCTGTCTCCAGAAATAAATTTCTTAAACTATGGGTTGCATGTTCATTTACAAAAATAGATGTAAGTGAATAGACCTTACATATGCATGTCTGTGTGAATAATTGTAATTTTGTTGTACTATTTGTTGTATATTCTCAATATAGAAAATAAAATGTATGTTGATTGCTACAGTTTTATGTTTACACAATTTTTTCTCATTTATTGCTGCCTTCCTTTGAATCTTTTTTTTTTTTCATTTCTAGATAGTTTCCATCTTGTTCCCTAATCAATAACTCATTTGAACATATATTTTCTAAATACATTAAGAGGTCAGCTCCATGCCAACCATTGGAGATAGAGACAAAATCAAAACAGTTCTTGCTTTCAAGGACTTATTTATTATTAAATATCATTATACTTATTAGATTTTTTTCACTATCTTCTAGTGATTTAAGTAGGTGAGTTTCCTTAAGCTTGTTGGGTATTGAATTGTAATTTTAAAGTTTTCCCTAATAATTTTAATCCAATGATCAGATTATAGTAAATTATTTCTTTTACAGTGTCTTGTGATTCACTTGGAATACTTACCTGCCAGTAAGCATTTATTAATAGCCTACTATGTGCCAGGCTAAGTGCTGGCTACCTTTGATGATAAGCTTAGAGAACTTAAAAAATATACATACCTACAGCATTCAGTTTTTTAAAATGTCAGGCCCTTAAGAAAGGTCTCTACTTTCTTATTGTGTTTTTTTCTTTCATTATTCCCTTGTTTCACATATCAAAAAAATTATTTTATGGCCACTCTCTTTGCTGCCAGTTTTTAAAAAATCTTTTTGGTGATCTACTAAATTTGCTGGGATAGTAGACCTGAGTGGCTGCCCAGATTTGTACTTTGTTCTTTGATAGTCACTTATCATAGCCTACATTGAATATATTTCTGTGAATGTAATCTCCAGGGACAATATTATTGACTATACTTGAAATATTAATAACTTGTGTTTTCTGCTTTAAATCTAAAAAAAGAAACAGCTAACATGTAAAGGTCATTTTATCTCATTTAATGGCTAATCTGGAAAGAGTGTTGAACTTGGAGTCATGGGACCTGAGTTTGAATGTCAGCTCTGATAATTACCACCTGTATGAAGTTAGGTAAATCACTTAACCTGCTTAGTGCTCACTTTCCTCATTTGTAAAATGAGGGTAATAGATTAGATGAATTATAAGGCAACAGTAGTATTGGGATTTTACCTTATGGAGCCTAAACTCTTTTATTTTAGCTCTCAAGTTCTTTGAACCTATCTATCCAATTCCTATTAATGCCCAGTGATAGGCTGATTTGAAAATTGTTTTAATTCTAATTCTGCAATCAAATTGCTATTGGCCCTCAGCCAGCCATTTGTTTATTTTATTCCTTAGTTTTCCCAATTAGAAGATATGTCACTATGTACTATATGTTGCACACCAGATTATTCACTTGCAGGTTAATTTCATTTTAAATTAATTGCGAATTATCCATAGATTACCATGTAACTGCCTTCTCACTCATCAGCATAATTTGGCTGATTTATTTCAGTCACTAATATGACCTATTTCTTGATTCAGAGAGAGTTCCTAGAGACTATCTAGTCTAATTACTTCCTCTCCCCTTTTTAACAGTTGAAGAAACAATCAAAATAATTGCAAAGAGATTCATACAAGTATTAAGCTACAGAACCAGAATTTGAACTCGGGTTTTCCAAATTCTAGTTTTGCCACTACGTTTGAACTTACCGACATTCTCAATATTTATCCACAACTCTTCTCATTTACAAAAGAATGGATCATTTAAAGCTCTAGTTACTTTCAACCCTAAAACAGTGGAGGACAGGGGAGAGACATTAGAAAGTACATATATTCCTTTATGTTGATAGTACTATTTATTATATTAAATTTTTTTCTTAATAAAAATCCTTGCCTTCTACCGTAGAATTGATACTGAGTCTTAGTCTAAGACAGAAGAGTGGCAAGGGTTAGGTAACTGAGGCCAAGTGACTTGCTCAGGGTCATATAGCTAGTACAATTTTTAAATTAAAAAAAATTTTTTTGGCATAGTGTAGAGCAGTGGTTCCCAAACTTTTTTGGCTTACAGCCCCCTTTCCAGAAAAAAATATTACTTAGGGCCCCTGGAAATCATGAAACTATTTATTGAACTCAGAATAGAATATGATACAAAAAAAGTGTGACCATCACCACCTCTCTGGATCACTGCAGCACCTACCAGGGGGCGATAGTGCCCACTTTGGGAATCACTCTTGTAGAGAGAACTAGCCAGCTGAAGAGAGTTCAAGAGAGACACATGCAGACTTAACCTTTCAGTCTTCTAGTCAATCTTCTCATGCTAGGAGTCACAGAAAACACGTTATTTTATAGCATTTGTGGAGGGAGTTTTCCTCATTCAGAAGTTGCCTATAGTCTTGATATCCCAGCCTTTCCTTCTTCCTATGAAGTAACTCTCTCAAACCTGACTCTGGCTTTTAGTATCTACCTTTGAGTTGATGTCAGAAATAGGTACCCTTCCCATACCTATCTAACTTTCTTTTGTCTTCCCTAGCTATTATTGTGCAATGTGTGAACCCCAACCTCTCCAACACTGCCTGGCATGGTGCTGGCTTGGTGTCATTTCTAAGGTTTACCACTGTTACTTTGCTGTCTATCAGAAACAATATTCTTTCATATTTGTTTCTATCAAAAGTGGCCTGGATTTGGCCATTTAGGCCAATGGTTGAGACTGTGGAGAAAATCATCGTTCATGAGGTTTGTTTGAACAATAATTCTTTTTGTGTGGAAGAGTCTTAAGTGAGAGGTGTTGAGTGAAAATGTTTCATTAGTTACTTTCCCTTTCAAAAAAGGTAGTTATATATTTGATGACTGGAATAAAGTGACATTGCTTATGCTACCCAGATATTAATATGATTTAGGTCACTTGCCCTCCATATTCTTATATATCCCCCTCTCTCCCTATTTATGAATTCCTGTTGTATTTTTTTTACGCAATACTTTTTAAATTCTGGAAGGGAAAAGAGGACTGGAAATAGAGAATTAAGATACTAAAAGTTTGGCCATTATTTCTTAGAGTAATAGAATCTGAGCTGGAATGGGAACTTAGGCATTGATTAGTTCTACCTTAAAAACCTACACCTTAATAGGAATCTGGCATTCCTGACAAGCAGCTATCCAAACATTTATTACCTCCTAGGGAAGTCTTTCTCCTTTTCTTTTCTTTTCTTTTCTTTTCTTTTCTTTTCTTTTCTTTTCTTTTCTTTTCTTTTCTTTTCTTTTCTTTTCTTTTCTTTTCTTTTCTTTTCTTTTCTTTTCTTTTCTTTTCTTTTCTTTTCTTTTCTTTTCTTTTCTTTTCTTTTCTTTTCTTTTCTTTTCTTTTCTTTTCTTTTCTTTTCTTTTCTTTTCTTTTCTTTTCTTTTCTTTTCTTTTCTTTTCTTTTCTTTTCTTTTCTTTTCTTTTCTTTTCTTTTCTTTTCTTTTCTTTTCTTTTCTTTTCTTTTCTTTTCTTTTCTTTTCTTTTCTTTTCTTTTCTTTTCTTTTCTTTTCTTTTCTTTTCTTTTCTTTTCTTTTCTTTTCTTTTCTTTTCTTTTCTTTTCTTTTCTTTTCTTTTCTTTTCTTTTCTTTTCTTT
>NC_058135.1:111118966-111160177 GCF_016433145.1 Gracilinanus agilis | reverse complement strand
TCCCTTTCCCTTTCTCTTTCCTTCTCTCTGTTTTCTTTCTTTTTTTGAATTTGTCAAATTAATTAATTAATTAAGAGTTTTTTTTTGGGGGGGGTTGGTTTGGTTTTGTTTTTGCATAGTCACAAGATTCATGTTCTTTCCCTCCCCTTTCCCCCTCCCTTATTGGGTTTTACATGTGTCATTGTGAATCTTACATGTATTAATTTATCTTCTCAGTTTTCTTTATACATCTGGGCAGGATCTTTATTTTTTCCATTTAGAAAAGCAATTGTTTGTATGTCTTCTTTATAGTGTATGACTCAGTGCTACCTGAATTATTAAACCTTATATGAGGAAGGTGGGACAACGTTTGTTCAGCTTTTTATAGACCTATCCCTTAGTGTCTTTATTTGGTATTGTGTGATTTGACATAACAAGTGGAACATTATTAGAGACCATAATTTTGATGTAAACAGATTGATTTCTGGATACACAATTCAATTGCTCAAGACTTTTTATTCATTTAATTTTTACTACCTGCAAAGCACAGTGCTAAATACTGAGGATATACAAGTGCAGAGCACATAGTTCTGACCCACAGGACTCTTACAGTTTATTATATGATAAACAGAGATCTGTTTGCAGTATTTGCTAGATGGATTCAACTGAGACATTCTATGATGGCTTAATTACATTGACACAAACCAAGTAAAGGTAATCCTATTAGCCTCTAGTATCCAAGGAGGGAGAAAAAGCTGCTTGTTTTCTTCATTTTATTTCAGTCTTACCTTTCAGCTTCTTTTTCCTTTGACAAAGTGATTTTCCTAAAGAGTAAGTCTGACCCTATCATCCTCTGTACCATTTAATAAACTCCAAGGTTTCCCTATTACCCTCAGGGTCAACAATGATTGGCTTTTTTTGTCTGGTCCTTAAGGCTCTTCATAATATTCTCTCCTTTTATTTCCACCTCCCACCTCCCCACATCATTCTAGTCTTTTTTAACCCTTAATTTCTGTGTATTGGCTCCCTGGTGGAAGAGTGGTAAGGGTGGGCAATGGGGGTCAAGTGACTTGCCCAGGGTCACACAGCTGGGAGTGTCTGAGGCCAGATTTCAACCAGGACCTTCCGTCCCTAGGCTTGACTCTCAATCCACTGAGCTACCCAGTTTCCCCCTCTAGTCTTCTTAAGTTGTGCTTCTCTCCACACTCTATAGCAGTGGTTTTTTGGCCTACAGCCCCCTTTCCAGAAAAAAATATTACTTAGCCCCCAGGAAATTAATTTAAAAAAATTTAATAGCAATTAATAGGAAAGATAAATGCACCTGTGGCCATCACTGCTCCCCTGGATTGCTGCAGCACCCACCAGGGGGCGTTAGTGCCCACTTTGGGAATCACTACTCTATAGTCTAGATATACTGGCCAACTTGCTCTTCAATAAACGTGACCCTCTTTTTCCCACTTTTATGCCTTATGGGGGCTGTCCCTTTTATCTGGAATCGTCCTCTTTCTCACCTTCACTTCTTAGTTTCTTGATCTTTTTAAATTTTTCACTTCTAGCCCCCATCTTCAGAAAACCTTTCCAGGTCCTCCCAGTTACTAGTGTCTTCCCTATGAGATGACCTATTATGTACTCTATATGTCTATCTCATATATAGCTAGTTATTTATATGTTGTCTTCCCCAATAGAATGTTAACTCCTTCAAGGCAGAAACTATTTCAACATCTTTTTTAATGTGTTATCCTCCGATGCTTATCAAAATTTCTGGCACAAAGTAAGTGCTTAGTAAATACTTTTCGATTGATTAATTTAAATGTGAATAAAGTGCAGGAATAGTTTTATTTGTCTTCTCCATCCCATCTTGGTTTAAACTTCCAAATATCTTTCTACAATTATCACTCAAACCAGGTATGTGATTTAGGATTGGTCCATTGGAAATAATCAAGTGCTTTACCATTTGGCAGGCACAGCACGTGGAAAGTTTAACAATGAATTTGCATCGTCAAGCACATCTCAGTATTTGACCTTGAGACTCATGGGAGACCAGGCACTGCAGATTTCCATACTTGCCCTTGAATTAGGAGAGAGTGGATAATGAATTAATAGAAATTGATAAAGAGCATCTGTCAGGCAGTGACTGAGGTCACGATGCTGGTATGCGGAAACAGTGCCCATACAACATGTGTAACACATAATTGCAGCCATGAGAGGTGGGTGGGTCGTCCAAGCAGGAAATTAGTGTAAGAAGGAATGTTGGCTCTCATCTTCTCTGCATGCAGCCTCAGAATCAGGAACACAGTGAGAGAAAACACGGAGAAATGCTGTAGAGAAAAGGCATGGAGTAGATAGTAGAGCAGCCCCTAGCGCTGTTGCCTGAAAGAGACTGAAGGCAGTACATGCTAGTTTGTTAAAAAAGGAATAGGAATAAAAATGTTGATAATACGAAATGGTTGCTTCTTCTCCTGTGACGCTGCCTAAAGTAGCTGAGCTGCGACATAAACTGAGGACAAAATAATTCAGCTAGGAGACTTCCCCTTGAAATGTCTGTTGGTCTCTTTATTGGTAATTACTGCATATTGAGGACTGCTATTCAGAGACGTAAATCTGTGCTATTATAAGGTATGTTAGGTTAGAAGGATTTAGATCATAATTATTATGTTAGTATATTTCCGAATGAATGCTAAAGGAAAATCGAAACCCTTAAACTTTTAAGATTCCTTTTCGAATTTCACATTTCTAATTTTAGGGCAATTTCTGTTTTGGATTTTCACGTTTTTGTGCTTTATTGAATGCTAAATTTTGGTTGGGGTTAGACTTTATGAGTTTTATTTCATATTTTAATAGTTGGTTTAAATAGATGACTTTTTTTCCTACTATCAAGTATATGAAAATAATACCAAAATTGTAAAAACATTAAGTGGCATTTGACTCAGGCTTCCTTTTGGGCATATTTCTATAATTCATGTATATTTCAATGTTTACCCTGTAGAGGATGCATTTGATAGCATTAGCAGTTCCTTGTAAATGATTTTTCTTTAAGTTTCCGTGTGTGGTCCATGGGAAGGGAGTCCCAAGTTTACTTTTTTTTGGGGGGGGGTAGGTAAATTTACTCAGTAAATTCAGTGTGGTTTGGAAACACGATTTGCCATTTCTTTTTAAAAGACAAGATCCAGAAGTTTTGACAATTGTCTATCTTTTCTTAGCATTTGATTACAGAGGCAGGGTAAGTAAAGGTGTCATAGTAGCCTGGGGATGTCGCTAGCTTTAGTTATTTAGTAAAATCAGGCTACCTGTCTCTATATTATCAGACAAGCTACAGTTTTCCACAGCTCTGCATATAGCAGCTCTTGGAAAAACTGACATTCCAGGCCAGAGGAATTGCATTCCAATGGGTAGTTTCAGTGACATAAAAAAGGAATGTGGAGGCCCATACAAAGGGTGGACTTTGAGGATGTTGACAGAACAGCCTTCTGTGTTCTGCTACTGCCCGTCTGCCTGGGAAACTTGAATACTCAATGGTAGCATACATTTCAAATATTCACTGGGGTAGTGGGAGAAAATATCCAGGGAGCAGTCGGACAAACTGACTCCATCAGGACCGTAGTGAGGGACTGGAAAATTACCCTGCTATTCAATAGGTGATTCCTTAGGGAAGGGCTGATCTGTCGAAACGACATTAAATGCCTTTTGACATCATGTTAGGTTGTTATGGAATGCAGTCTCCATATTTTCTGCTTTTTATTTTTTGCTGTGAATTCTGATCCCCAGGGAGGAAACAGATGATGTTGCATATGGGAAATATGCCTCTCTTTTCTATGGTATGTAAAAAAAAAAAAAGCTAACAATTGATTATGAGTACTTCTACTAACTACTAGCTTATGTATATTGCACCGCTTACTAGTTTATATGAAGGGCTAAAGGGGCTGGCCATCGAGATCTCTTTCATTTCTTGAGAAGCTACGAATCTGAATTTTTCTTTGTGCCATAAAGCCATAGCATTTTGCAGCTGTAGCAACATTAAACTTCATAAATATTTGATAATTTCTATTTCTCCATCTTATTTGATGTCAAAACAAAGATTAATTCTGGCTCACCTTTGCTTCCACAAAGCATTCCACATGCTAGTTAAGTATAAAAGGAGATGCAGAAGGAATATGTCATTGATTCCATAATGCTCTATTTTGGGATACCTTAAGGTAGAAAAGAATGATGTGACTTTTAAGGATCTCATAGTGAAAGCACTAAAACCGGCTTTTGCAAGGAAGTTGTTTAGAGATAAGCTGACAGGAAGACATCTTTATTGTAGAATTTGCATATTTGGCTTTTTGAAAACGTGGTGCTATTTGGAGGTGGGGGTGGGTTATGTGAGTTGTAGAATGGTGTCAGTAATACAGGTTGGACTTAAAAGTGAGTTATTTCCCCAAAATTAAATGTGTGGAAGCTGGGAGGGGGTGGGTCACACTGAGATCAGATAAGTGGAAGGGCAGAGTCAGGGGTACACTGAATGACTGATGACAGGAAAAAGGATCAAAGAAGAGTTTATTTGCTGATCTGAAGACACCAAAAGACACTTGTTGTCCCAAGGCAAATTTATGTGAGCACTCTTTTCTGATTGATAAACATGTCTTGTTTCAGGTTGGCATTCACTGTGACTGAGGCTAATAAATATTACAAATCCAGCAGCTTTCTTAAAAACAATAGTGATAAGGTGCAGCTGTATAGTTCAGTGGAGAGAGAGCCAGACCAAGGTACAAGAGGTCCTTGGTTCAAATCGGGCCTCAGACGTTTCCTAGCTGTGTTTGGCAAATCACTTCACCCCAGTTGCCTAGCTTTTACCAATCATCTGCCATGGAACCAATACTTAGTATTAGGTAGAAGGTAAGGGCTTAAAAAAGCAAAACAAAGCAATAGGGATAAAACAAGGTAAGTTCAGTTAAACCTTAGTGTTAGCAACACAAGTATATAAAATTTTTTTAATCGAAATTTTTAAATTTTTTAATTAAAAAAATGTTCCCCCGTGGTTACATGGTTCTTATTGTCTCTTCCCTCTCTCCTATTGGAGTTGACAAGCAATTCCACTAGGTTATACATATATTATCACTCAAAACCTATTTCCATATTACTAGTTTTTGCAGTAGAGTAATCTTTTTTTTTTTTTTTAACCCTTAACTTCTGTGTATTGGCTCTTAGGTGGAAGAGTGGTAAGGGTGGGCAATGGGGGTTAAGTGACTTGCCCAGGGTCACACAGCTGGGAAGTGTCTGAGGCTGGATTTGAACCTAGGACCTCCCATCTCTAGGCCTGACTCTCAATCCACTGAGCTACCCAGCTGCCCCAGAGTAATCTTTTAACATCAAAACACCAAATCATATACCCATATAGACAAGTGACAAATTTTATGTTTTCTTCTGGATTTCTATTCCCACAGTTCTTTCACTAGATGTGGATATCATTCTTTCTCTTAAGTCCCTCAGAATTATCTATAAACTGCTTTTAAAGGTGCCACCACACTTGGTCAAAGTGGAAGTGCAAGAACTGGCAATACTAGTGGAGGGAAATTTCAGATTGAAATATAATTGGTACATGTTTAATGATAATAAATTAAAATACAGTACATCCTAGATAATGCTGATTTGTGGTTTTCTCAGTTAATAAGCCCCTAAAACAGGGGTCGACAACGTATGGCTCTCAAGCCATATCTGGCTCTTTTGAGGGCCAGATGTGGCTCTTTCTGCAGGAGCCATAAAGTCAATTTTTTTTCAGGCACTGTTACAGGAGCGCACTGTGAGCACTGTACGGCTCTCACGAAATTACATTTTAAAAAACGTGACGTTTATGGCTCTCATAGCCAAAAAGGTTATCGACCCCTGGTCTAAAAGGATACATTTCTATTTGAGTCTGATGCTGCTGTTCTAGAATATTGAAGAAAAGATGTGGTAGAGAAACCCTTTAAATGTCTTGACCCTTCTTCCTAAATAGAGTCTTTACTACCTTGCTAGTAAATGTGAGCTCTGCTTAGAATACTCATTTCCTCCACACTTCTTATTTATTACTGTCCTTTTATAAGAACATTAGCTGTGAAGTCAAAGAGATTAGGATCAAAAGAGGATAGGGAAGAGTAAATAGTACTTCTTTTCTTACAGTTTGAGGGAGCCCCTTGTGCCTTTCAGACAAGTTTCTTGTAACAAACCACTTTGGACTTCATTAAACCAGTACCCAAGAGAAAAATAAATAATCGATTTATTCTTATTTATAATTTTAAATTAAGAATTGTTCATAAATTTGGGTTTCATATCATCTTTGCTTCACAAGATATCCTTCAACTTCTCCATTCTTTTGTAAAAACATTTAAAATATTTATAAAATTGAATTTAACAAATCTAACACCAACCAAATCTTTAGATATATGAAATATTGTACTCCCTTATTCCCTACCTGTTCACTGAAAGGAAAGATGTACATCTTTATCTCATTTTGAAGCTGAACTTAGTCATTAAAATTATGAATTATTCAGTCCTTTGTTTTTGTTTTTTCCATTTGCATGGTTACTATGATTGTAAATAATTTTTTCATTTCTTTTTAAAATTTTCATTCTGTATCATTCTTATAATTCTTCTCTTTTCCCTGGAATTCCTCATAGTTTTCTTATTCCTCATTGTTTCTTGTGGCACAATGATATTCATTACATTTGTATGTTACTATTTGGTTAGCCAGTCTTTCAATTGATTCAGCTTCTTCATTTTATAGATGGAGAACTGGGTTCCAGAAAAGTCAAATAACTTGTCTAAGATAACATAAGCAGATGGTGATGGAGCTAAGATTTGTACTCAGAATATTTTAACTCCAAATCTCGCCTTCCTTCCACTATCCCCTGCCACCTCTCGCAGGTATTGGCTTTGACAGATATGATATGGGGAACTCTGGAAAAGAAAAACTTTAATTTCCATATCAGTAATAGGATCTTGTGAATGTTAGGGCAAGCATGAAGCAGGAATTGCTAAATGTGACTAATAGCTAAATAGTAGACCTAGAGTCAGGAAGACCTGAGTTCAAATTCTGTTTTAGATACTTGTGAGCCTATGTGACTGGGAAAATCTTTTAAACTCTGCCTAAGTTTCCTTATCCTCAAAGTGGGAGTAATTATAGCCTCTACTTTCCAAGGTTGTTTTGAAGATAAAATTAGTTAATATTTGTAAAACACTGTGCAAAGGCTTAAAGATCTATATAAATGCTAGCTCTTATCATTATATAAAACGAGATTACTATCAAGTGAAAAAGTAGATGTAATGGAACTTTTACAACAGCAATATATTTTTGTTTCATTCTCTGCACTACTGTTTTCCCCTCACTCAAATCCTACTTTGATGAGGCATTGGGATGGAAAGGTTCTACCAAGCCTGATAGCTTTAAGGACAGGTCTGGTCATAGACTGAATTCCAAAGAAGCTCATTATGAATAACTTGGCTGAAGAGTGAGGAATGTTTGCTTTCTAGAAAACCAGAAAAAAAAAACTGTCTAATTAATTAATCTCTTAATATTTTGAGATATATTGAAAAAATCTTTCTAAAACCAATCAACAAACATTAATTGTCGTTATGTGATAGGAATGCAAAGACAAAAATAAATAGAGCCCTCGCCCTTAACGAGATTATATTCTATCAGAGTTCCTTTTCCTTTTAGAATAAAGGACTCCTTCCCCTCCACCCCAAAAAGATTTAATAGAAGTCACTGGATTTGGCGTCAGAAAACCTGGCTTTCTTACATCAAAAAAATCAGAGATTCAGATGAAATAATTATATGTACATTTAAAAAAAAACCTAACTGTGCCACTTATTAGGCATTTGCTGTTGCTTATACTTGCATATCCCTTCTAAAATTAGTCGTAATGTGCCCTCTCAATAGCTTGATCTGTAAAATGCCTTTACTTACATATAATGCCCATTTTCCAAAGTTTGTCGCCTTTGGGGGAATACATGAAATTGTGACTCTGTGTACTTAAGTTTGTTCAACTTTATAGATATAGTTGATAGAAACATGAGATTATTATGATTTGGATCAATGGTATGCTTGTTCCTGTTGTGAGCTGAGTCCCACAACTTATAGCCAGCTTGGAGGTATAAATAGAATGTCAGGCTTGTATTCAGGAAAAGTCATCTTCCTGAGTTCAAATCCAGACTTAGCCACTTACTAGCTATGTGATCTTGGACAACCCTGTTTGCCTATTGCCTACAACATCTTATTTTCTCACCCTCCCATCCATTATCATCCCAAAAAAGAAAACTAATTCCTTGAAATAAATTTTAAGCAAACAAACTCTCTACAGAAATTTTATTCTAAGATCTAAACCCATCACTTCTCTGTCATTATTAAAATAAAAAAACAAAATAATGCATACAAACCACTTTGCAAAATATAAAGCATGGTGGAGTAGAGGTTTGGGGTCAGGAATACCTGGGTTTTGAGTCTTGATTCCACCCCTGGTTACTTGTGTGGGGTAGGACAAGTCATCTTTTTGGATGTCTGCCTCTGTTGAGGTGAAGGAGCTAGTCTAGAGAAGCTGAGGTTTCTTCCAGGTCCAAGATGCTACAGGTATTATATAACAGGAAGTTAAAGGAGGTTCATAGAAGTAGATTAAATTGTCTAATCAGACACAGCTTGTGAACAATGGAATTGGGCCTCAAGTCTAGGTTCTCTGCCAGATTTTTGTACCAAAATACACTAGAGTAGAAAAATTTGCCCTATAGTTCTAGTTTTCCTTCCCTCTCTTTATTTCCAGTTTAAACCTTATAATGATCTGCCTTTTCATTTCCTCCACTCTGTAAAGGTTGAATATTGGGTGGGGTGATAATTCTGTCTTGTAGTGTTTTTATTTTCTTTTTGTGTCAATATTTTTTGTGTCAAGGTAGGGCTTGAGTGGTTTCTTCCTTGATTTTTCCAGGAGAATTGACAGCCCTGTCCTTTTCCTAGTGTTGTGTGGAATTTTTTTTCCCCCTTTGGGCTCTATGTGTTGGGGGCAGTGTAGCAGAGTGAATATGTGTCAAAATGACTGTGAACATTCATTTTGTGAATTGTCTAAAGTTGAAAATAGTTAGACAGGAGCAGTCTGTCTATATCTGTCTTTTTCTTTTTGGAGATCATATTTTCTTTTTTCTTTCTTTTTTACTTTTCTTCTTTCAGGTTGTTTTTCTCTTCTGTGTATTTGGATTTCTAATCAGTTAGTATCTCTTTGGCAATACTTAACATCAAGGATTGAAGTTTTCCCATTCTACCATTTATTTTTGCCATGGTGATCATAAATTCTACTTTCACAATTCTTATTTTTCTTTTGAACATTCCCACAAAGGAATCTACTGGGTCTTCTTCCTTATCAGGAGTTGTAGCATTTTTCTTTGTCTTACCTTTTATTTATTTATAGATGTCTGGATTCTTTTTTCCAGTTTGGAGATTATGTTCCTTTATATTATTAATCTCTTTCCTGTTGGTTTATTGGCTTTTTTCAAGCTCCTCAGACACTTACTAGCTGGGTGACCCTGGACAAGACATTTAACCCTATTTACCTTAGTTCCCTCATGTATGAAATAAATTGGAGAAGGAAAAGGCAAATCACTCCAGTATCTTTGCTAACAAAACTTCAAATAAGGTCATGAATTGGATACAGTTGAAAATGACTGAACAAGTCCTGGAAAAGGCAGCTCGTTTCTTTGAACCTCAACTTCCTTATATATAAAATGGGGGTCGTCGTCTTTCATTGCCAAGTCAAGAGTTAATATAGAGTAGTGGAAAGAGTTTGGGAGTCTGGGGAGATCTGGGCTTGACATACATTTAGTGTCCACCTCTAGGCACTAAAGAAGGTCCAGTTGAGTTGTTTACAAGGAACATAAGGTTGTTTATGAGGATCAAGTAATATGTTTAAAGCTGAATTTTTGTCCTGAGATCTTTAGTAATTCCATACTATTTTCTTGACCTTCTCATTACTTCTGACTCCTTCCCTTTGGATTGTATTTCTCTGGGGGCTGGACCTCAAAGTTGTTTCAACTTCTTCCTGTGGCGGGCAATTCATGTTTCATTGCTTTCAGTCTCTTCATGAAGAGACTTTTGCGGGCATGTCAGACCCTTTGCTTCAGTCAGGCTTTATGGATCTACACACACTCCATCATCCTACTTTAGTTTCTTCTGATCTTCAGTTATCTAGCTTAGTGCTTTGACAGGTCAGAGCACTGATGTCCCAGCCATAGTAAGAAGTTGCATTTTGGTTCTCTGAGACACTGGGAGGAGGCTGGGGGTTGACTTGAGCTCTGCTATGACTGGTCGCAAACCCCCTGGACTATAGTTGTGGTAGTGGTGCTGACTGACTGAACATTTTAGGGTCTAGGGATTAGCTTTCTGCTGTTAGTTTGTTACATTTTAGCTCATACTTTCTTGGTCATCCATGACCAGAAGAGTTAAAACTCAAATAGAAATGGCAGTTACTGAGAAAACCATAAATTAACATTATCTTTGTTTAATTATATTTTTATTTATTTTATTAAATATTTACTAGTTACATTTAAATCTTGTCACAATCCACATCCAGGAGTTCTTCAAATTTATGGCCAGTGAGTTTGGCACCTTTGCTCTAGATGATAGAGATAGCCAAACCTGCTCTGCCTGGGTTGTCAAACTGTCATTTCACAATTTTGCCAGGGAGTCAATCACTATTCAAGAGCTGATATTTATTAGTTTCAGTTGCTTGCTCTGTTGGTCACTAATCTGAAGGACAAGGAGGTAGCATAATTTAGTGGAAAAGGCAAAAAATTTGAAGCATCGAGCTTAGGGTCAAGGGAAGTAAATTCAAATTCCTATCCCTAGGTACCTAAGTTTTTCATTACTTGTAAAATTAGAATTGGAATAGAAGACTTCCAGGTTTAGAACTATGAACCAGTGATCTTATAATAGCAATGGGTTAACCTAGAAATTTGAAAAAGTGAATTCTTTTCTATAGGACTTCCTAATAAATATGATAGACTTTAGGAAAGGGGAAAAGGTTGTAAATGTCATCTTTTTATGTTGGAGGTTCTTAATTTGTGGCCTGCAAACTTAAAAAAATTATTTCAGGATAATTTGTTTTCTTTATAATCCTTTGCATTTTATTTTGTTCATGTAGATCAAATGGTTTATAACACAAAAAATGTTCAAAAACTCCTGATTTTTGGTTTTCTTTTTCTTTAATATATGTTGACTTTAAATACAATTTATATAAGAACATATATTTAACTTTCTCCCTTTGAAGGTTTTTAAATCCCATCAATAATGCTTGTAATTTTCTATAGTCTACAGAAAGAGAAATTGCAAGCTTGTTAAACATTCTTTCCTCTCTCCAGTCCTTTACTTCCTCCCTTCTTTCCTTCCCTCCCTCCCTTCATCCCGCCTTCTTTTTCTTCCTATTTCCCTCTTCTTTTTAGGAAGTGCAATGGCCACTCATGTATCTAGTCCCATCACTAATAGGCATGAAAGCCCTGACAATCGCCATTTTAGACATGGGCCAGAGTCTTTTCTGGATGGGCCAGGGTGAGGTGGGAGAGGGGTTATTTTCAAAAAGGGAATTTTAATACTTTCAGAGTGATTATGGAAGAATCATCAGTAATTTTTCCTAGATTCCCTCCCCTCCCCTTCCCATCCCCTTTAGAATCAATACTCTATATTAGTTCCAAGACAGAAGAGCTTAAGGTAAAAATTAGGCAATGGTGGTTATGTGACTTAGCCAGGATCTCACAGCTAGTAAGTGAACCCAGGACCTCTCCTTTCTCTCAATCCAACGAGTCACCTGACTGTTTGTGACCCCCTTACCTTTTTTGCTTTAGTCTTCAATTTATTTCAACAAATAAGTCTTGTATCAAATAATTTATCAGGTAGCACCTAACCTTCAGAATCATTTTTTTCTGGGCTTTAGATTCTGCCTATTGACTTTTGTTTTTAGACAGCCATGAGTAGATATGCAATCTCCTTCATCATTCAAGGTCATAGGTGGAAAAAGTACACAGGTGATGTTGTCCCTACTAAAACAATTGTGTCCCAAAGCTTCCATTCTAAAGCAGAGTTTTCTTGTCTTCATTCTGGATATATAATATAAAATATGACTGACTTCTTGAAAGCAAAAATGGTTTATTGAGCAATGTAACCCCCTGCAATAACATCTAGTTGCATGCTATTTTTTTGTAAGGGAGAATTTAGGGGAAATGGAGCCAGTTTCATTTTCTAGGCAATATTTAGAAGTATCATGGAAATGTATAATACATTTTTAGTTGATGTAAGCATTTTCTTTTAAAAGCTATTTCATTTCCTTTTTGTAAATCAACCAAATTTTTAAGCGTTAGCCATAACCTGCCTCGTCTAAGGAAACCTTTTAAAGAAGGAAACCTTTTTTTTTTTTTATGCCAATTGAAAAATAGATATAATGGGTATAATATACAACAAAGTCAGCATGGAATAATAGATAGAAATCAAGAAGATCTACACTTATCTTACCTCTGACATACTGGCTCTGTGACCCTGGGTTTATGGGTGAGTTACAGAAATAATGCTAACCTCCACTGATAGAGAGAATTTCCTCATCTGGGAGTTCCCCTTATACCAATGAAGTTATGGGTCCAGTTTCTATGATAGTTAGCACTCATTAAGCTTTATTAATATTTCCCCTTGTGGTATTTTAGCATAGGATTGAAAAAAAAGTTGAAGGATAAGAAGAATAAAATGGGTTGTGATTTGTATCCATAAAAAATACTTACGTTGATGACACAATAAAACATTATAAACTTTACTTTTCGTAAAGTAATATACTTTTTTTTACTTTTTTTTTTGCTTTAAAATAAAATATTTTAGAACACCAGACCTGGGACTTGGGTGTCCCAGGTTCACATTTCACCTTAGACACTTCCTATCTGTGCAATACCTGGGCAAGTAACAATTCCAATTGCTTAGCCTTTGACATTCTAAAAATTGATAGAAAAAATAATAAAATAAAATATTATTGATATCTTTGGTATTTATATTGCCTACATTTATTTCCTCTCTCACCATCCTAGAGACCTTCTCTACCTTGTTATTTACAGCAAATCAAAGAGAGGGGAAAAAAGGAGTTAAGTGACCTTATGTTCTATTCCTCAGCCTCCGTCTCCCTCTCTGTACAGAAAGTGTGGTGAGGCTTTCTCGTGTCCCTTCTTTGGAGACAAATTTGAGCATTAAAATTTCATATCATTCAGTTTCAATTTGTCTTGTTCTTTCCTTTTCATCACTGTACATTACTTTCCCTATTCTGCGTACTTTGCATCAATTCAGAGATAAATATATGTATATCTTCTCTTGCTTCCCTTTGCCATAGTTATTATTTTTTAACAACACAGCAATATTCCATTATATCTATAAACCATGGTTTAACCATCTCTAATTGTTTGGCTTTATTTCTAGTTCCTTGCTACTACAAAAATTGGTTGCATAAACATTTTAATCACTTCGAGGTCTTACTTTTTTCATTGACTTCCTTAAAATATATGTATAGGAGAAATGCATATGTATAGGTCTCTGGGTCAAAACATATGGATGATTCTGTCACTTTCTTATGGCTTTCTACAACGATCAAACCAATTCATAGATACCAGCTGTGCATTAGTATGCCTGTCTTTCCATAATCCCTCCATCAGTTATTCCCATCTTCTGTCATTTTTGCTTTTTCATTGATTGTGGGATGAAAACTTCCTTTTTTTTTTTTTCTGCTTGTATAGCCAGTTTCAAATGATACTTATTTGATAGTATTTTATTCTTTCTTTAAGCATCTTGAGGGCAGTGACTATGACTCATTTATTTGGCAGAGTCCTGTACATTGTAATTATCAATAAAGGATTATTGAATTTAACAGGACACATAGTCTTTGTCTCATATGATCGATTACCTGATTTTGTGTGTGTGTGTGTGGGGGGTTATTATGAGGGATGGGGGTGTGGTTAGTTTAAAACACCATTTAGTTGTGTTTTATTAAATCTATAGATGACTTCACAAATAAAATTAATGCACTTTTCAATTGTTTGTCTGCTATCTCTATGTAGTATTTAAGCTAAAGATTAGATGAAGCATTTATTAAGTGCTTAATATATTTCAGTTATTGCGCTAAATGCATACTACTCAATTGGAAAGCATTTTATGTTAGCAATCATCCTTGAAAACTTGGAGCTTAGTCTAAAATTTTAAACTTCAGCTAAAATAGTATCTTTTCATGTCAAATTTCTTCATGTCAAGTTTCTTGATAAAGAACGAATCTTGATTATTTGTTCTTCATAGTCCTTTTATTTATCTGGGAGAGTGTTTAGCTATATGTTGTGAATGCCTTCAAGCTTTGAATTTGTTTTGATTATCTATTTTTTCCCACAGTTTTGGCAAACGTTCTGCAGGAAGCTTTAGGCGGGGCTGTGAATGCATTGTTTTGGAACCATCTGAAATGATTGTGGTAAGTATATTCCTGTGTGGTTACTTTCCTAAAATACTAAATTCCTCCAATAAACTGTATTTAAAAATATGTATGTGACTATTCCAAGTAAGAATTTTTTTTAACACCTTAGTGGTGCTTTGTATTATGTAACATTGAATGGAAAAGTGAATGGTTATTTCCTCGTAGGATTGTTAGGATCTGGATAGTTGTGCTTATTTATAGATTTTGGATACAAAAGCTAAGAAGGCAAGTTAAGGGAGCTGTTTCATAGACCTTGTGTATCAAATCTTTGTGTACTATTTATCTGAAATTTGGCAAGAATCCTTGAGTTGTAGTATTTAGCTCTCCAAGTGCTGATTGAGATGAGAGGTGAAAACTAAATGAGCAACATAATATTAGATGTAAGTAACTTTGACTTTTTCTTTTTAGTTTTTAATTTAAAGAAGATCAAGGGACTTTTAAATAATGGATTGGATTACAGGAGCCAAAGGACTCTGATATATTCTAATTTGTTAGACACAATTAACAGGGAATATGAATACCAATGACATTTCTCTTTATTTTTCATTTCCTTTGTAGAACTTCAGTATGCTATATGTATAAAGTTTGTTTTCTCTATAAAAGTTGCTAATGTAATATACCTTTGATTTTTCATTCAGGATCAAAGTTTTTAGGTGGAGAATAGATACATAAGGCATAAGCAATTTGATAATAATGTTTCCATGATGCCATTTTAAAACTAAGCAGTGCTCTTTTAAAATATGCCTGGCTGTTCAAAGTTTTCACTAAAAGTTGTGTTCTAGTGGCCAGCTCTGGGCAATTTTCTTCAAGGGATTTTAGGGTTAGATCCTCTTGTGTTGGAGAGGAATTTTTAGCAAGGAGATTTTTCTTTATTACAAGGTTTGATTTTAGTTTGATGAAAACTCTTTCTTTGTTTCCTGGTCAACAAAAAAATCTGTTGTTAGACTGGAAAGGTAGTTAAGAGTGAAATTGTTGGCACTGCCATAGCAATTTCCAATAGCAGGACTTTAAAAGCAGTTTCATCTCTTAGTGGGGATTTTGTGAACCAACAGTGACATTAAAAAAAAAAAATTCCCTGTAGCTTTCCATACATATGACTAAGAAGTAGTTTTCCAAATATAAAAGAATAGTCTTGGAGTATAAATTGTATTCCATATTATTGGGTATCCAAAAAGATCAATTTATTTGTTTTATATATTTACTGTAGAAGAATTTCAAGTTATTTTGCTTTTTTAAAAAGTATCTACTTTGTCCATTACTCTTTTTAAAGTATTCTAAATGAAGAGTTACTTTGAAAAATAAGTAACTGATGCTATGTAACTACAAAAAAAAATCATACATCAAATTATAAGAGAAATCCTTATATAATCTACCAAATTCCTTTTGTTAACTCTGTCATTTTGGGATTTAGAGGATTTTAAAATTGAGTCATGTAGATCAACTTCCTGTGCTTTGGTTAAGAGAATGTAATAGTTCCTCTAGCCAATAAGCTGCTTACTATATGTCCTCTGATCTCTTTCTCATGTAAGTCAGTACAAAGACAACTTAAACTATTCTTGGCCTTGGAATTGCAGGAAGTTCATAGCTAACCACATTTTCCAAAGTAGAACTGAAAATGCCCCTTCATAAATTAAATATCAGGAAGAAGCACTTAGTTTCAGAGGAGCTCCAGTACACTGAAGGTTTGTCTAGAAAACATGCCTGCACATGGCTAAGAGCAAAGGAATATGGGTCATCCATTGAAATTGAATGAGATCCATAGGCTTTATCAATGGAAGAAGGCCCATATGTGTTTTTTTTGGGAGGAAAAATAAGCCTTCCATTTTTTTTTTTTTTAGGTGGACTATATGGATGAAAATGAAGAATATTTTCAACGACAAGCTTCTCATCGACAGTCTAGAAGGAGATTTAGAAAAATTAACCAGAAAGGTGAAAGACAAACAATCATTGACACTGTGGATCCTTACCCTGTCGGAAAGCCTCCTTTACCTAGAGGTTATCATACGGTAAGTTACTAAAATATTTTGTTTTAGAAATAGAGTTTTGGTTTATAGATTGTTGGGAAAAGTCTTGTTCAAGAGGGACATTTTAAATGTGGTACTGTGGGTAAAGCTGTGTAGATCTGTGTGACTAATTTTTACTTTGGGGAAGGAAAATCTTATTAGTGAATCTTTAACTTAAAATGCAAGATAGGATGTGCCTTACTTGTAGCCACATAATTTTCATATTGAAAAGAATTTTTTTAAAAAGTGAATTTTACTCTTATTTTTGCTGGTCCATTGGACATAAAATACAATGAAAATCTTCAAGTTTTGATAATTTAATAAATTGAGTGTTATACACACTTTTTGCTAATAATATATTTATGAAGATGAAATAGTACTTTATAATATCTTGGCGCCCCTCCCCCCTCCCCAATTTTGTTTGAAAGGAATATTTGGCTCTTGTTACTGTGAAAAAAAAAAAGCTCAAGATAATATGGAAATGGTCCCCTTTCTTAAAGCAGTGGGGACATGTCCTGATATAACAGTTTCCAAGACGATACAAAATAATTTCCAAATCTACATATGAAAAAACTGAGCCATAGAGAAATTCATTGGTTTGGCCAAGAAAATCAATGGCAATCTGCATTAAAATCTATGTCTCTTGATTCCTCTTTTTGGGTTGTTTTATTAGTTCTCCAAATCACCATTCTGTGAATCTTTTGTTAACTAAATGGCATATAAAATACCATTATGTGAATAGCCTTTGGTAACATGGTTACCTTTTGATCCTTAAAGAAAACAAACAAAAAATATATATATATAAAAGGACATACTTGAATTAATTTTAATAATTTCTCCACCCATCTCATTCATAGCCTTTTCCTTATTACTGTGAATGATGAGTGTAACTGTAAAATGGGTACATTACAGACTTTGTCTTGACATTGATTTGTCACAAATTCATTAATTTTTATAGTTTTCACTGAGGTATAGATAGACTATTTTATGCCAAATTTCATGTATTTTGTTTATCAAATGGAAATTTTCATACTTAGTGCAATCCTGGCCATCAACTCTCCCTCCACTAACTCTTAATTTAGCATGAATTTCATAGTTGAGTCATTTTATTTAGCTCTTTTGGATAGAGTTTCCTTTTATTCACCACAAAGTCAGCTTTGTTTGCTTGGGAGGGTTGGCATTAGAAATCTATGAAAGGTTTTTTTGTTGTCAATTCTCTGGCAAAGAGAAAATAACATATTCACTACTAATCTAGCATAAAAACCATAGGAAGTCTGTACACCATGATCATGTTCTGTAACTTGTGTAAAATATTATTATCATAAAAAAATTTCCCAAATACTCAAAAGTCCATGTGTCATTCAATCAATCAGGCTGCTATTATGAGCTTACTTGATGCTAGACCTTATCCTAAATGAAAGAAAAAAAACAAAAACAATTCCTGCCCTCAGATAACTTACATTTTGATGGGGTAGACAACATAAATGTAAATAGACCCAGATATGGTAGAGTCTATTGAATTGTTTTCCCAAATATGCCTTTATTTTATGCTTGTAGGAATGATTCAAAGACATCTCTTGGAGCCAGGGAATCAGGATTCAAATCCTGACTCTCCCACTTTGAAAGGAAGATTCTTTCATATCTAAACTTAAGATTTCATGATTTTGTTTCAGAATGGAAATTTATAGGGCAACTAGGTAGTCCAGTGGATAGAGTGCCAGGCCTGGAGTCTGGAGGACCTGAGGTCAAATCTGGCCTTAGAAACTTCCTAGCTGAGCAATTTATTTAACCCCAATTGCCTAACCCTTACTGCTCTTCTGCCTTACAATCACTATTCAGTTCTAAGACAGAAGGTTAAGATTTTTTTAAAAAGTCTTTTATTAATAAATGGAATTTTATTTCCTTTTTTGGGGGGGGAATGCCATCAATAGATATTTTTATTTATTTTGCTCAATTATTTCAAAGCCAATATTTTGCTACCCACTTTTTCTTAGAAATGTTGTCTATCCCTTTTGAATCCAATTCCTTTTTCTGGAACTGGTTCACATTTTTTATTCTGCTTACTAAAACACTTCTTTGAAAACCATGTTTTAAAAACTAATTTGATCAATAGAGATATTTGTTTACAGGCGAGATAAAAATATGAACGTATTACAAATTTATGTTGGTTCTTATTGCTATTTGAATTATGAAATAAACTATTGATGAAAACAATTATAAAATGTTCATGTTAATGCAATGGATTGAAGATTACATCATATTTAGACCCCTAATTTCTGTAAATTTATTATAACTGAACATTATTTGACTCTTATTTCACCTAAATAAAATAAATCTCAGCATTAAGAAGCAAAATACTTTAATTATCTGTAGAATGCTGTTCTATAGTGTAAAGAAGTAGATTAAGCTGTCTTCCTTAGAAATGGGCCTGTATGTGTTACATTTAACAAGAACACTGTACTTTAAAGAAAGTTAGCTAGCAGTGAAAAAAGGAGAGAGTGGAGTTGATAAAAAATGAATTGCATGATCATATTGCACAAATACTTTTAATTCTGAGTGCACTGCTTTTGCATGGCCTATATGGCACCTTTATGCGTAGAGCATTGCTACATCCAGCCAACGGATGGGAGCGGGGAGGTGATCTAGGGCCATTCTTAACCTGATTTTAACATTATCTTCATTTTTGGCAAATGTACTATAGCATGTCTGATAATATTCATCTTTTCCTTTCCTCCTTTATGGCACTCATTTCATTTTGGCTCAAAGGAATGCACTAAATCTCAGGTATTGTAATTTGTGTGTGGTCCCCTAACACTAACCGTTTACTTGTTAGTTTGCAGTGTAACTAATAAATTCATAATACTGATATGCCTAAGTAGATTATGCTTATCCCTTTGTATTTTTTAGAGTCATCTTGTCTGTCTTTGAGGAAATGCTTGATGTTTTCTAAGTATCAGTGTTAAGACTTGGTGATCGCTTTGTGCTTTTTCTCTTCCATTCTTAGCATCGGGTTGGTCGCACACATATTAGATGCTAAGAGAGCATTCATGGTAGACTCACTTATATAGATTTATAGATTTCTCTGTTCCAAGGGTTCTTCAATGTCTGTGAGGCGATTATAAGTATTAAAGCTAAAAGAATGCAACATTCCTTGAGGGAGGCACAATTCCCATCACCCTCCTCAGAATGTTTATCATTAAAAACTCATCTAAATGTTGAATCCATCTAAATGTTGAATTAGTCAGTTTATGGTCATACCCAGGCAGTAGCATGTTATTCATTGAAAATTAAAGGAAGTTTTCAAATCATTAAACTTTGGGTGTGTTCCTTTAAAGCCATATTTCTTTCCTTAAAATATTGTTTTTATGCCTTCATTTCACACATAGATCTATAAATTATTTTAGAACTGTCAAATTGAATTGAGGGAAAAGTCAAAAGATAACACAGATATTCAATATGCTTTACAGCAATATATTTAGATGTATCAAGAAGTAAAGACCTTTATAGTCATATGTCTGCCTTGAAAAATTAAAGAACAAATAGGATTTGATTACAATTTGTGTTGATGATTAGGGTCTATATTTTCATCTTCTGATTGGTCTCCATAATGTTTATCTTTGAATCCAAATGGGAATGTAGTAGTAGACCACCTGTGGAACTTGTTGGGAGGAAAAAAGTTTGTGAAATAAATGTCTAGAACAAATCCATTATAATCTTCATTTTAACCAGGCTTGCTTGTTTCCTTCTTTTTACCTGTCATATTTGTGGAATCAGTACTTACCATATGGACCTTGGATGACTATATATTACTAGCATGGTTAATAGTTTTGTTATTTTGAAATTATTCAAACATGGAATTGCCTTGGAAAAGTCCCTTGGGATGTTTTATGTGATGGGGAAAATAGTCTTTTCATAGTGTCCTATATTGATGTAATTCATAAAGTAAACTTATTTTATATCTTTTTAAATTGCCATATAGAAAACTTTACATTATTAACTGAATTCTTAACTTATTAAAGGTTCATCCTCCATTAAAATTTTTTTTTGTTTAATATCTTTACCTGATCATCTGAAACCCTGGATGGATTTTGTAAAAAATAATGATGGTCCCACATTGAGACACAATAGTGAAGATGATGATTTATGTCCTGACAGCATTATTTCTGAATTTTTAAAACATAAGGTTTGAAATTATTGTCATTTTGTATGGAATTAGTGAATTTTGAGGTGAATATATTAGAAACATTGATGTAGCAAGAGAGCTTTTTAAAATTGGTGTTAAGAAAACATTATTTTATGACAACTTTCTACATAATAAAAATAGTCAAACCAGTGAAATAGTTCCAAGTCTGATAAAGACTGGGAGATAACACAAACTGAGGTTTTAATATGTTAGTTGAAGTTGATCCCTCACTGGTATGTAGCTAGCTGGTGGTTGAAGCCAATCTGAACAGAACTGGAGGGTTTATAGAAAATTGTAACTGAAGATAATCTAGCCCAGGTGATAAATGCAGAGATTCATACTAGATGATTCCTTGTATAGACAGTTTCAGTATTCAGAGTTTGCAGAAATTTTGAATAGATTAGATCAAGTCTAATATAATATAGGTTTTTTTGGGGGGGTCTTTTTGCTTCTTATTCTGCTTAACTCCTAAAATAAATGAAAAAAAAAAGGCATCCCTCATGATATTTCCTATAGTATATAATAAATATTTAACTTTGTGTTGTTATACAGAAGACTTTGACATTCATTTATAATACTTTTCAGAGGTTTTCATGAGTAGAAAAGCCTGAAAGATGCTGAGAGGGGAGGAAGGTCATAGGACAAGATTGCTTTGATTTGCTTTTTCCTCCAATAGAAAGTCACTTATAATTTGTATTTGCTTCCTTCCTTCGCTCCTCCCTTTTCCTTCCTTCATTTCTTCAATTCACTTGAGTTCAAATCAGCAAACACTTTTTGAATGAGAAGTTAGATTGCTGGAATCTTGCTTGTACTATAGAAACTGAGGGGAATTAGAGTGCAAAAAATTTGGTTTTCAGCTTTCCAAATGGTTTCTTAGATACTAACTTGGGCATTACTACTTCATAATTAAAAATATATGCCTAATGTGTCAAAATTAATTTTTTCTTTCCCTTTTGCTTTCTTCCCATAATCTTACATCCATCAATTCCCTCTCATTCATTGCTACTCCCCCATTGTAGTTTCTAAGAGTGGCTGATCACAACTAGGGATAGATTTGATTGATATAATTCATACTAAGATGTGAATAACTGATTGCCTTAACTTTCCCTGGAGACAGCAAATGAATCAATTGGATGGAATATGTATAGGTGGGAGGTTTTTGAGTAGCACTATGCCAGGGAATATTACTTAATAATATTTCTGTTCTCCTATGTGCAAGCAGTCCCTGAACCATAGTGTTTAGAAAGAAAGAATCATTTATTGATTTGAAATGCCATTTCTCTGCCTGGGGAGGATCTACTGAATCTAGTTTTTGAATTTCTAGTTTGGAAAAATAATTAAAGAAATTCCCTGTGTTTTTTGCCCTGTACTTAAGGTGGCATATTATATTGTATGTGACATGATCCATTATTTTTGTCCAGATATATGATTTAATTGGGAGGGGGGGAATTCCCAGATGAGGAAACTTTCTGATCAACACCAATACTGATACCAATACCAATACTAACACCAATCTCCATCCCAATATGAACACCATATGAGCACTAACACTGATACTAATGCCATCGCCAATGCCAATACTGACATAAATTGCAATCCCAGTTCCAATATATCAACAGGTGTTTTGTAATGTTTAAGGAGAGAGTTGCGTGTGGCAGTGAACGTTTGCCTGAATTTCTCTAAGTCACATTGCCACTGTGTGTCAGAGGGTCTTGAACTCAGGTTTTCCTGACTCTTGAGACCAATTTCTCTCCAATAATTTATTTAGACTGCTTCTAAATATAAATCTATGGTAAAAAATTAGCTATTAGTACAAATCAATATATCAAATGTATAGTATATAAAAGTGAGCAATTTAGGAATTCAGAGAATAGAGATCAAGTTCATTGTCATGTGTCAAACATGAAACTGGGTAGTTGGTTACTTCAGGGAGAAATGGAATTTTGATTTAGGGCTTGAAGAATGGGTAGGACTTAAATCTGACAAAAAGGAAAGGTAGGATGTGTGTGAGTGTATTCCAGATTCAGCAATTCAGACTAGGAAAGGCAGGTTTAGGTGAAGAAAATATGGAATATTAACTAAAGAGTAAGGTAGACAAAATAAGTTAAAATAAGAAAATGAAAAGTAAATTTAATAATAGTGACAGTTTAACAGGCTCTTATCACTCTAGCTTAGATATACCTTAATATATACTCCAATAGGATCATAATTGGTTTTGTCATCTCAAATTTTCTCTTGCCCCAGTTTTCTTACACACTGTTGCAGATTTATCTTCCTGAAACAACCCTTTTATTATCATGGCACTCCATCTATGGTACCCTCACTGGTGACCCTTTACCTCCAGAATAAAGTCCAAACTGTTGGGTCAACATTGAAAATTCTTCCCAATCCCAGCTTTGCTATGATCCATGCTGTGCGAGCTTGGACACCTTATTGATCCTAATATGTGAGATGTGGTTAATAATATAATACCAAACTCATAGGATTCTTGTATCAAAGGAGATACTGTACTTAAGGCTTAGAATAAATGTATGCTACTGTGGTTATTTCAACCCAACCTACCTCTCCAGGATTATCTAATCTTATTTTATTGTTTGATTCTTCTATTTTAAACAAACTGGTCTCATCTTCTCTGTTTCCCCAGCCATATCTTCAGTTTTCCTATCACTATACAACTTGACCTTTAAGTAATGTATGCTTTCCTCCTTTACCTTATATGTCTGACACATTTTCCTTCTCCAAGAAGAGTTACTAGTTCTACTCATCCCATGTTAATGCCATTTCCTTTAAATATAACTTACTCTCTGATTTCCTTTGCCAAATAAATGGAAAAGACAACTCCCATATCTTGCTTGGTCCCCCTATACTGTTACTTATTTCTTGTACTTTTAATTGGCTTTTTAATCCGTGTAGAGAGGGACCATTTATGATGTTTCTTTAAGATCCCTAACGGTGCTTAGAACTCAGTACTATGCCCTAGTATGGGCTTTATTTGGAGATTAAGCTCAACCCCAATCCAAATTTAGTTAATTTAGTATAGCAATCCTGACCTAAGAATACCTAGCTACTAGAAAATGTTTTAATAATAAAAAGAGATAGTGAGATTGACTTTAGTAGAGTGCTGCTTGGAGTATCTGTGTGACCTTACAAAAGATGATATTTCCCTGGATCTCAGTTTCCTTTTCTGTAAACTGAGGGTATTAGAATGGCATGCAATATTGTGGAAAGAGCACTGGATTTTGATTCAGAGGATCTGGGTTTAGCATTTGGTGCTGGTGACTTTCAAGAGATCACTTAAGGTCTCGGTGCCTCAGTTTCCTCATCTTTAGAACAAGGAGGTTGTAGTAGATGTCTTCAAAGTCTCTTCTACCTCTAAATCTATGATTCTGCCATGAAATAATTTCAAGGAATTCTTTCCAACCCTAAATACTGAAAAAAAATCAATGATAAGGTAGGTTATGGTGAAAATATGACATCATCAAAAAAGTGGTGAGAGTCAGAGAACCTGGATACAAATATGAGCCCTCATTTTTACTGAATTTATGATTCTGTGAAATGATTATCCTCCATAGTGGAAATTACAAAGAGCAGACAAAAGATTGAAGACCCCTGAGGTCAAGTTCAATCCTTCCCTTAAATTACTGTGTAACCGTGGGAAATTTAGGCTTTCTAGAACTCAGTTTCCTAATTTATAAAATGAAGAGATTGTAATAGAAGTTATTAAAAAAATCTTCCTGCTCTAATAATTAGAATTTAAAGGTCATATGAATTAATTTGCCAGTAGGTAGTACTTGTTCATTAGAATATAAACTCCTTAAAAACAAGGAGTTATATATTTATTTCTTAATTTAAGCACATAGCTGGACTAAATCATTGTGTATTCAGTTAATTTGTGGACTTTCTAAAGTTTCAGCTTAAATCCCACCTTGTTAATTATTTCTTCTTTTTCTTGTACATAGCTTGTTTGTGTAGTTGTTTGCATGTTGTCATCTCTTCCATTAGACCATAAGCTCCCTGAGGGCAAGGACTGTGTTTTTAAAATTTTTATTTAGAAACCTTATTTTCCGTTTTAAAATCAGTTCTTTTTTTTTTTTTAAACCCTTGTCTTCTGCTTAAAATGAATACTGTGTATTGGTTCCAAGGCAGAAGAGCAGTAAGGGCTAGGCAATGAGAGTTAAATGATTTGCCCAGAGTTGCACAGCTAGGAAGTGTCTGAGACCAGATTTTAACTCAAGACCTCCCAACTCTAGGTCTAGCACTCTAATCACTGTGCTACCTAGTTGCCTCAAGCACTGTGTTTTGACATTTATATTCCCAGCACTTAACACAGGGATAGTGGATGCTTAATAAATATTAACTTTGGGGTCAAAAACGCATACATTTAAATATACATATTGGTCCTGTGATATATTACAGCTTAGTATTCATGTAGTCACTTCAGTTTTAGAGGATCTATTTTTATTCATTTTTCCAGAAAGAGAGACTTTGGTTTAGTGGAAGGATCACTGGACTTGCATTTCACTCCTGACTTTTCCAGGATTTAGCTGTGTTATCTTGGGCAAGTCATGACACTCTCTGTTCCATCTTTAGTGTGAACATTTGATGACTTATTTACATGTGAGTGGATAGGTATGTGTAAGAGTGGCACCTTACTCAGCAAACCAGTAAAATGTTATTGGTAGAGGTGAGATGCAAGGGGTGTGTGTGTGTGTGTGTGTGTGTGTGTGTGTGTGTGTGTGTGTGTGAAGGTTTGAGGACATTCAAAGGATGTTCAAAGCTGTGTTGGAAGGAACTGTTTCTTGCATTCCAAATAAGAGTGCTGAAGTATTCTATTTGGGATGCAAATTCTTGTAAGAGGAATATCATGTCCCTCTTCTACCCATAAGCGGCAGCTTTCCCCATTCTCCTTTACCTAGACCATGTGCATTTCAAAACCTGGTCCCCTGTGGAAAGGTCCTTGAACAATAGGTGGATATACAATACTGTAGCATGTGTGCTGCAATTTCTGGTAAAATACAGCTGGTTAAAGCTGCTGCGGTCGGCTTAATCTCCTTGGTTTTGGGGGGGCTGTGTCTCTGCCTTGCTGTTATGTTAAGGTATTTATGTTGCTCTGCTTTGTTAGGCTATGGGAGATGACTTAATTGATATATAAATCAGGAGAGTATTTAAAGCAATCCAAACAAAAAAAAATTTGGGGCGGGAGGAGATTTTTCTCTCTCTATTAACAGCATGTAGCTAGCTGCAAATTCATGCAAGGCAGCACAGAATGATATGCAGTGTGCTGTTTACCCAAGTTTCAGCTTCTGTTGGAGGAGGTCTATTTTTATATATTACATCATCCCTGCTGCAGAACTCGGGTGTCCACTGGGATTTACTGTTCTTTCATTCCCCTTGGAAAGAAAGCTTGCATTGATGTCATAATTGGACCCATCTTTTGGTTGCACTTGGAAATTGAAAGTAATAAGGGTGTTGTATAGCAAGTCATGTAATATTTCAGGCAATTTATTTGTCAGAAAGATCACTGCCAGTTTTGGTCCTGCTTCTAATTTGTGAACACTGGTAGTTCTCTGTGCCAGGACGTGTTCTTAAAAAATCTTTATTGAGCGAAATTTAGCTTTTAGGCATAACAGCAGGGACTTTTTTTTTTTTAATTATCTTTGACCTCTAATCTTAATTTTGGTGTATTATTTTTTCATGAGATTTAGCAGATTTCCATGCTAATAGAGACTTCTAGATCCTTTATTAAAACAAAAATGAGAAATTTGAAGGGGATATTTTCTTTTAATTTTAGATAACTTTTTCCAATTCAGAATAAATGGTAAATTGACAGTTTCAGGTTTCAAAGTGATTTCTCTTCTTGTTTTAAATTAAAAGTTAAGGCATGACTTGTTTATAATTTCTTTCTCTTAGCCAGATGGCATTCAGGATTTATAGAACAAAGTGTTGTATAATATTTCTTGCTGGGGATATGAATTATGTTAAAGGGAGAGATATTTGAGTTATTTTTATTCAAATGATCTGAGTATTTCCTTTAAAATGTATGTATAGAGATTATACTTTGAAAGTCTTTATGATCACAAGCAAATTTTGTCCTATTAATGAAATTGTGCTTCACCTAAAAATGCTTAGTTCTCCTTTAAGAGGCAACCATCTCATTTGCTTAGCTGGTAGTATCATCCATTTCACAAGCAGGGTACATAGCTTCTTTTGTGATGACTGGGTTCATGCAGAATCTCATAAAGAAAAATGTCAAAATTTATACCAAGTTGCTAGCCTGTTTCTTATTACTGAACTGTCTCTCTGAAAGGTAACAATTAAAATCGTTGTAGAATTAGTAAAGAATGTGAGTTTCTTCCTCACCTCTGTTCTGAGTGCAAAGAAGTTAGTGATGCTGCTGGCATGATGGTGGCTGCAGTGTCAGGAGAGATGGTTTAGCAGGGCTGGACTGAAGGAGAAGAGAGAAGTACTGTGGCGGCAAAATGGAGCATACTGGGAGGATCACTTGTGGGAATGGAAAAGGAGAGACAGACAAACAGAGAGAATGAATTCAGGCTTTTTTTTTTTTAAATAAGGGGAGGGGACATCAAAAATTAAAGGCTTTGGCTGCATTTTGTTGCCTGAGACCTTAAATGCCATTTTAGGGTTACAGAAAAAAATTTCTCAAATGTTTTAAAAATCTTATTTCGGATTTTATTTCATCTACCATTCTTTTATTTGGATTTCTTTCTCTCAGATATCATCTTAGGACATGTTTTGAACCTAAAATAGAATGGTGGCCTGAGTAGGAAGAAACTTGAACCCTGAGGATATTTTTTTCTGAGGGGACCACTTGGTCTTGTTATGATTATTAACTTAATTTTTTAAGATTATCTCTAGCCCCTTTGGGATGCAGATTCTACTTAGGTAGCCTTTATACCCAAGGAGTTGGTCTATAACAGTGCCTCCTATTGCTAGGAGATCTTCCTGAAGCTTTTCTTGTGTGGACTCTGCTTATTCCTTATTACCCTTTGTCCCAAGTTCCTCAGGAAGACCAGAGCTGAGTAAGTGATAAATCTGGGGATAACTCTAGTTAGTTTGAGGGATAGCTGAAGTGGATTTTGTGTATAAATTTCACCTTTAAGCATGTGAATATTTTTATTCTGTGAATTTGACAGTAAATATCCAAATACTTTTAGTTTCTTGGACCGAACCACCAAATGCAGCAAGATTTGCATGGAACCTATCTGAGAGAAAGGAAAGGGAAGCCATGTCAGTTTTGACTTAAAACAATTTCTTCATATAAGGAATAGAGGATAGAAATAAACCAATCCATGCAGGTCAGCACCATCTCTACAGCTTAGGTCCTTAGAAGGTGGCTCCTAGAAAATGAGTTGTTAAGTGACTTACCCAGGGTCACACAACCAGTAGATGTGTATCTGTCTATCCGTCTGTCTGTCTGTCTATCTATCTATCTATCTATCTATCTATCTATCTATCTATCAGATATGGCACTAGAACACGGGATTATGCTAGAGTGACTTGATTTTTTTTTATGCATTCTACATCAAAAGGAAATCTTTGGCTTTTGCTTAAATATGGAAGCCAAAACTGTTCATTCCAAAGAATATTTTTAGATTTCTTTCTTTACCACTTTATCATGATTCATTGTATCTTCCTTTCTAGACTTTTTCTTTTTATAGCTTAATGACCCTGTTAATGTTTTGGGGAAAGTGAAGAAAGTGGCATGCATTTTGGTTGAATATAAAGAAAAATTTCATGATGGCTTAATAATAATAAACATTTGTATAGTGCTTTAAAAATTGAAAGCAAATGAAATAAGATGATAACATTTTTCAGTCATTTTTATCATTCGTGTTTTTTAATAATCATTACATAATCATTACTTTTCATTAAGCATTCAGAAAATAATTCAAAGTTTTTTGTTTTTTTGTTTTTGAAAGAGCAGGAAAACTTTGAATTTTGTGTGTGCTTACATATATGTGTGTGTGTGTGTGTGTGTGTTTTTGTAGGAATCCCTTCATATAAGTTCATTAAGAACATTTTTGATGTTGTCTAATTTATGGTCTTTAGATTTTTAGGAGCCATTACTAAGTGACTAACAAGTGCATGATCAGAGAGTATGTATCAGAGGCAGAGTTCAAATTGGGATCTTCCAGATTTCAAAGCTGGCCTACTCTCCACTCTGCCATCCCACTTGTCTAGAAACCTTACTCCTGCCATTGAGATATTTTTAAGACTATTATACTAAGAATTTAGGATCTTCCAGTTATATTTTTATGAAATAAACATTCTCTGTCAGTTATTAAATCATAGCCAGTTTTTGTCTCAGTAACCTTTCAAAAGTGATGATTTTGGATAAAAGCCAATAATAAGATTGCTTTTTGACTTCAAATGGGGAAATGGGTACCCTAACTGCCTTCTAAATGAATGTTCTTAGTGGCTAATAACAATGATTAAGGTAATCCACTAATATTTGGATGCCTAGTAGGTGCTTAACACTATTCTTAATATTTTTAGGGTATAAAACTTGATCATTACCCAAAATAAGCCTACAAAATTTGGGATGAAGGAAGACATGAAAATAAAAGGAATTAATGATTAAAATAGTAGTAATGATAATAATGCCCAGTATTTGTATAGCTATTTATATTTTGCAGGACACTTTCTTGATATATTTATTGTAATAGTTGGCATTTATATAGTGCTCATAGCACTGCTTTCTTATTTGAGTTTCACACAACACTATGAAGTAAGTGCTATTATTTTCCTTTTTTTTTAGATAAGGAAATTAAGATGTAAAGAGTAAAAATGACTTGCTTGTGATCACATATTAATCTGTGTTTGAGGTGGGTTTATTCTCAAGTCTCCCTGTTCTGCAATTTTATTATTTGTACTCTCTTGTCAGTTTTACCAAATCTTCCCAAGGATGATGAGAGGCAAACAAATCTAGGAGGTCTTGCTTATTCCCATCTTATACAAGAGAAAAGTGAGGTTCAGTTGGGTTAGATGACTTACTCTTGGACCCACAATTTATAAATAACAGCATGAGAACTTAAACCAAAACTTCATGCCTCAAAAAAATCTAGTGTATTGGTAAGAGTTTGTGAGTTGAAGCCAGGAATCTTGCAATTCTGATTCCATTTGTTGCAAGAGGCTTTCTAGATTGCTTTTTGGTACATGGTTAAACTGACTACAGAAAATTATGAAATAAGATAATATATAACATCCCTTTTGTACAGTGCTGACAAGTGTAGAAGGACTTAAAAGGGGGGAAAAACTATCTACTGTGCACTGGTATTATTAGGAAACATGTCCCAGGGGAGATGAGACTTGAGCTGGATACATGAGGGTAGGGTAGGGACATTCCAAGTGGAGGGAGAAGCATGAGCAATGGCTTTGGATGGAAGAGTATTTCTCATTAGAACAGTATGATAGGTGCTAAGGGTTCTTGTTGAAGGGTTGTAGAAACTTGTGTAGGTAAAAGAGTTATGATTATAGAGAATTCTGAAAATTAATTAATAAAGTCAAGAAAGCTACACAACATCTCATTATCAAACATGTCTTTGGCCAAATGAGATCAAACAGAACTTGCATGTATCGAAGTGACAGTGTCTGGGAGTTGTTATTATAACTGTCCACATTCATTCATTCTATAGACAGATAAGACAGGAAATCAAATAGCCAAATTTATACTGCATCAAATTCTATTTTTATGTCTTAGAAAATTTTTTTCTTAGTGAAGATTATTTACTTCAAATAATCTGTCCCACTAAAAAAGAATTCAAAAATATTCCATAGCCCTTAAGATCACCTCCCCTTACTCTCTACCTTTATTGCTAGACCATAGTTCAACCATTCTGTGTTCTAAGTGGAAGAAAGGATCTACATAGGACATAAGAAAAATTTCCCAACTTTAAAAGCTATTAAATATCAGAATAAACTGTTGAGAGTCATCAAATGCTTGATGGTGTGGCTTTTTTTCCCCCCTTCCCTTTTCTATTTTCCTATGTAGTGGGTTCAAATCTTATTCTAGATATTTGTTGTCTGGGTGATTAAGATCAAGGTATTCAGCTTCTGAGTCTCTTATTTCTCCATTGGTAAAAGATTAACAGCATTTATGCTATCTCTTTCTCAGGGTCATAGGATGATCAGTCTTGGAATGGTTAGAGTTAGCTTAGCGCTAGCTAAATCTTTCCCGTCTTCTCATCTTACAGATAAGGGAAGTGAGACTGAGACCTAGATGGTAAGTCCTGTAGGTAGCAAGTGGCAGAATAAAATCCTCTGATAATTTATCAAGGTCCCTTTCTTACTGCACCATTTTCATCCACAAAGGACAACAATGGCCAACCTCAACTGCAGCAGACTCAGAAGAAATACCAGGTTCCCTGCCTCCAATTGGCCTTGACTGAACTTGTGAGAGGGTTAGAAGATTCCATTCTCACTACAGAGTGTAAGCTCTGCAGACATAGCAACCCTTGGTCTGATTCCAGCCTAGTATTACAAGCCTATAAAATAGGATTAAACTGACTTTTGCCCAAGTTTGCTGAGGAGGTCATGGCTGCTGTCAGAATTATGGAGAAAGACAAAACTCTAGAACAAGATGGCACATCCTTCAGAGACTTCATTCTTTTGAGAATGTGAACGAAGTATTGCTCAGAGCTCTCCCTAAAACCTGTCACTGAAATATTGAGGATTGAAGGAATACTGTAAGATTTTTAAAGAGGCCAGGAGGAATACTGTCATCTTCAAGAACAAAGGTGAGAGGATAACTCATGTGAGTAATAATAGCAATAATAATAATAATAATAATAATGATAATAGCTTGCATTTAAAAGGCACTTTAAGCTTTGTTTGCAAAGTGCTTTACAAATGCCTTGTTTGATCCTTACAGCAACCCTGGGAAGTAGGATTTTTTTTTTTTTAATGCAGTTGAAGAAACGGAGGCAGATAAAAGTTAAGTGACATGTCCCATATATAGAGCTAGTAAATGTTTAGGTTGGATTTGAACTCAGGTATTTTGTGCTCTGTGTGTAGCATTCTATCCAAGCTGCTTCAGATCTCAGACAGCAACCACATATTAGATTGATAACTGTGTGCTATGCAACTATGCTATGTACTCCATCTCCACCCTACAAGATACCTTAGTAATAGTATTATCATTGTATTTATAGTGCTTTGTAGTTTTTAAAGTGATTTCATGTTTATTAGCCCATTTTCTATAATAGTCCTGAGAAATCATCCCATATTACAGATGAAAAAAAACCCATCTTTGAGAGATTAAATACTTTCCTGAATTTACTTTTAGAAAGTCAGTCCTTGAACCTCTTCTAATTTCTCTACCATTATTTTTAGTAACGACTTCATCAACAATATTGCCCATTTATGTATCACTTGAAGATCTATAGGACACTTTTCTCACATCAACTTTATGAGGTTAGCTGTTGTATATTTCATTATAGGAAATAGTGGCATGTAGTGAAAAGAATGCTGGTTTTTCACATTGCTTCTCCTCTCAGGGCTTTAGTTTACTCATCTAGAAAATGAAATTGTTGGCCAGGTGACCTATATATTTAAATCTGTTACTGTGATCTAAAGAGGTGATAGGGACTTGTCTATAATAACTTAGGTAATAAGTCATACAGAACTGGGACTTGAATACAGATCTCATGATTCCCTGTGTGTCAGGATGTTCAATTATGTCATGTAGCATCTCTATAACTGGTGATCTACTTGTGATGATTTTCTCCCATTATTTTTACTGATTTGGGCAGGCATTATTGAGATTTTGATGACAGTGAGGTGACTCAGTTTAGAGAGTACTGGATCTTGAGTCAGGAAAACCAGAGTTCAGATTTGGCTGCAGACATGTATATACTGGGCAAGTAATTTAACCTCTATTTGGCTCAGTTTCTTCAGTGCTAAAATGAGGATCATAATAGCACCTATACCACATTTGTGAGACTCAAGTAAGATAATATTTGTAAAGCACTTTGCATAGTATCTGGCAAAGAGTAGATGGTTAATAATTGTTTCCTTTTCCTTTATTCTCTCTTCAATATGGCTTTGTAACATAATATAGTAGAGTAGACATTTTTATTGAACAACTGATAGTGTAAAAATCTGGATGACAGTCTTTAACCCTCTTGTATTTGTAATCCTTGTAAAAGCTTAAGTATTCTGTCTGCCAGCTTCTGGGTGAGTTGAGCCCTGTTGCTTCCTAAGGCTAGGTGGCAGTGGTATAAGTGGTCATAGAAGTGTCTAAAATATAGTAGAAATTTTTTAAAAAATTGTAGAGTAAATGATGCCTTGCCCAATCAATTCTATTAAAACGGGTCTGTTTCAGATGCCATCATTAAGCTATTTCAACAATAACTATACACACAAAAAAAGTCAAATGATTTGATAGATTTATTACCTTCAGGGTGAGAATGGTACCATATACCCAACTCCTTGCAAATTATTGGCATGTATTAAATCAGATTATTTAGCAAAACCATAAATGGAAGGAACAAAAATTATGGTGATAGTGACTTTAAAATGTTATTCTCAATATTTTTTTTTAAAAAGAAGTTATAAGGACAGTTGGATGACTCAGTGGTTAGAGAGCCAGGTCTAAAGATAGGAGATCCTGAGTTCAAATATGGCTTAGATACTTCCTAGCTGTGTGACTCTGGGCAAGTCACTTCCCCCCCTCACTCACTCCCACCCCATTGTCTAGTCCTTACCACTCTTCTGCCTTGGTACCAATACTCAGTATTGACTCTAAGACAGAAAGAAAGGGTTAAAAAAAAAAAAAGGCATGGGGCAGCTGGGTAGCTCAGTGGATTGAGAGTCAGGCCTAGAGACGGGAGGTCCTAGGTTCAAATCTGGCCTCAGACACTTCCCAGCTGTATGACCCTGGGCAAGTCACTTGACCCCCATTGCCCACCCTTACCACTCTTCCACTCTTCTTTTAAGGTACCCCTGGGTGCCCTAAGGGTCACCTCCTCTGGCAGATACTTCTAAATTTGAAGGACTTGAAAAGGTCTTGATGAAAGGGATTGTTTGTTCTTTAAGGTTAAATCCGGCTGAGGGCAGAGAGGCTCATTACCAGATTTAAAATCAATAAGAAGTGTATATGACATATTTGGTGTATGCCAGACATTGTGCTAAGTATTTTGGAGACAAAGAAAGATAAAACCCAAATTAGTAAAACATAGCAGTTCCTGCTCTCAAGGAGCCCACAATCTAATGAGGGAGTCAGCCTGCAGACAACTCCATAGGTACAAGATATTGAAAGTATAAATTGGAGATAATATCATGGGAAGACATTAAAATTTTGGAGGATTAGGAAAGGCTTCCACGATTTTAAATTTGGTTACTAAGTGGAAGATGTGCCCTCAACCAAAATATTACAGATCTTTGAAGTAGAAACATTGAAGAAGTATGCTTAATATAAATATCTTCTTGGAGTTCACTCTCCACTCGACCCTCCTTCACCAGACTGCTTTCATGGCTTTTATGGTGGTTTCCTGTCCCTCCTCCTTTTCACAGGGGCCAATCCCAGCTTCCAACTTGTGGGAACTAGTCCCCATCTTCTGGAGGGGTGAATACTCAACAAAAGGGCTCACACTTTCTGAGAGTGTGAACAAATTTCTGACTGTTTGAGTTAGAAAAAAGGGTGGAGCTCCCCAAGAATCTTGCTGGCTTCTCACCTAGCACTAGGTAGGGTGTGTGAATTCGTTAGTCAGTTTGTGAGCTCTTCTCCTAGTTCAAGCTTATGTTGATTCAAAGTTATTGCCAACCAAAGTGCTAACTCCAACTAGGCAAAGGGAACAAAGGATTCCCTTTTCACAAGTGTGAACTCAAAGAGAACCAAGAATTCCCTTTCACATATTACAATATCTGTTGTTCTCAAAGGTGACTCCAGATAAGTGAAAACAGGTTGAATGAATGACTCTTTATTGGAAGAGAGTTTAGAAGCTTTTAACACAGAGTCTGAAGACTTATCCTTTATGTTTCCGGAATCTTTTCTTTCTTTAATTTCTTCAAGCATTCAGGGTGTATTTTTATACACTATTGCAGTAGGTCTCTATGTTGTTTCCATAATTTTTCAGTGGCCATCTTAAGAATGTTACCTGGATTTGGGCACAGTACTCTATAGATGGGATCTGGCTTGATTAATGACCAAGTCAGCAATGTTCACTTCTCTCCTCCCTCAGCTCTTGACTTTCGAGACTTTCAGTTTTGCTTGAATAGACATCTCCTGATGGATAAATTTCTTTCCCTCCTTTTTTTTTTCCTTTGTAAAGATATTTTATTTTTATCACTTGCATGTAATAACAATTTTCCACATAAGTTTTCTGAAGTTATATGATCCAAATTGTTTTCCTTCTTTATCTTCCTCAGGTAGAGGATGGTAAGCAATTTGATTACATGTATATATATATGTATTATCATGTAAAATATATTTCCACATTATTCATTTTCATAAGAAAATAAACATATAAAACCAAAACTACCAAATAAAAACCCAAATAAACAAAAGTGGAAAATTGTATGCTTTCATTTGCATTCTGGCTCCAATATTCTAAGTTCTTCAGAAATATCCTGGATTGTTGTGTTGTTTAGAGTAACTAAATCTTTCAAAATTGTTCCTTCCACAGTATTGCTGTTAGTGTGTAGAATTTTCTCTTGGTTCTGCTTATTTCACTCTGCATCAGGTCTTTCCAGCTCTTTTTTAGAATTATCTTGTTCGTCATTTCTTTCTTTCTTTTTTTTTTCTTTTAATTTTTTAATTTTTTTTATACCCTTATCTTCTGTCTTGGAGTCAATTCTGTGTATTGGTTCCAAGTCAGAAGAGCAGTAAGGGCTGGGCAATGGGGGTCAAGTGACTTGCCCAGGGTCACACAGCTGGGAAGTGTCTTGAGGCCAGATTTGAACCGAGGACCTCCCGTCTCTAGGCCTGGCTCTCCATCTACTGAGGCACCCAGCTGTCCCCTTGTTCATCATTTCTTATAGCACAATACACAATAGTATTCCATCACCATCATATATGACAAGGGTCGGCAACCTTTTTGGCCTTGAGAGCCATAAACGCCTGTGGAAGGAGGAGGATGGAGGCGGAAGGTGCTGGAATATGGGGCGGGTGCCGAAGGGCCCCCTGGAGCACATCCTGGGGCTCTGCCCGGACTGGCTGGTCGGGAGGTGGAGCCAGATATGGCTCGAGAGCCATACGTTGCCAACCCCTGATATATGACAATTTATTCAACCATTCTCCAATTGATAGAAATCCCCTTAATTTCCAATTCTTTGCCACAACAAAAAGAACTGATATAAATATTTTTGTACAAGAAGGCCCTTTTCCCTTTCTTTTTAAGAAAGAAAATCTCTTTGGGATACAGACCTAGTAGTGGTATTAATGGATCAGAGGTTATGCACTGTTGTTTTATAGCCCTTTGAACAAAGTTCCAAAATTACCCTCCAGATTGGTTGGATAAATTCACAACTCCACCAACAATGCCTTAGTGTTCTGATTGGTAAATCTGACAAGTTATGCAATGTTCTACGCCCCTAGTCCCATTTATGTTAGGGAGTGTAGTGTATTTCCTCATTATTTGTACCAAGTCTATCTTGGTGATTATAATTTTTTTTTTAATCCTGGGACTCCATTCTAGTAATAAAAAAAAATTTTTTTTTGCCTTCCATATACTTTGTTGGAATCATATGTAGTTTTTGTGGTTCTCTTATTGTGTCCAAGTTCATAAAAGCCTTTTGAGCTCTTTCATATTCATTATGTATAATATTGCATTCATAGCACCATTACCAACAATGTTTTGTTGTATTTGGGGCTTTTCTTTTCTATCTTGGAGCTATTTAAGATTTATTAGCAATAGTGGAATCTCTGGATTAAATGATATTGAGATTTTGGATTAGATACTTTCTAAAGTTTATTTCAACTCTAAATCCCATCATTCTATGAATTCCAGTATGGTATTTCCACCATTCTACATGACTTCTGAATCATTTCCCTGTGATCACATGTATAATTTCTTTAAGAATTTTGAAATATTGTTGATTTACCCATGGGGTCAACCTTATTTACATTGCTTTGTATTCCCATGTTATCCACTTATGATTTTTAACTTCAGTTTTCAATGAAGAATATCTTTTCTACTTTTTCCAGTCATAAAGATCATTCTCCCTGCTAGAGTAGTCATAAATAAAATAGGATATGTTATTCCCCAAAGAGTGGTCCTGTGCAGTATACTTCATTTAGAGCAGGAAAATAGAGGACATTTTAATCAAGAATGTTTTTGTCATGTAAATAATAAATTCTAACTGACTTATTTAAAACTTTGGAAATATATATTTCAAATATATCATTGAAATTGTGTCATACATTGTCCCAGCCTTTTGAAACAGTTCCTCATTTAACCCCAGCAGGTAAGGTATATGCCCCAAAAGTTGAATAACTATATATGAGATAAATAAAAATTAAAGCAGAAGAATTGTCGATAGACTGTATAATTAAAGTGGCAATAGAATGGTGAAGTATTCTTTCTGAAGTGCTTTCGGGAAGTTGGAGGCATAATGGGAGAAAGCTTGCTAGTGAGGTCATTGCCTCTAGAGGAAGGAGTGAAGTAATCTGTATTTCGTCATCAGCATTGAGTGGAGTGCTTACTCTGTTACTCTGAGCATGGCAAGATTTAGCTTGACCGCTTCCTGGGCTAAATGCTAGGAAATGGAATGTGGTTTTTGTAAGTCCTGCTGAATGAGGATGTAAGATGCCTGTTTTATAAATAAATTCTTTTTAGTTAAAAACAAATCTATATACTAAGTTTATTTTCATTGTCCTACAGGGACCCTGTTAGATTTTGTCTTATGTCCTGTTTAATGATTTTGCAAAGTCAGAACTTACATGTAGATAGATAATTCTATAATTTCATGGCGATGGGTAACAATAATTATTTAGGGTCAGGTGGTGTATTTCCATTCAGCTAGAGAGGGGCTGTATCTATCTGTGACTTTCATCCTGTCTCTTCTCCTCATACTTTCTTAGTAATAATTCTAAATAATTTATATTCAAATTATTCTAAATTCTAAATAATTTAAAATTTGTAATCTATTGCCTGGGACATATGGGGGATGCTCAAAAATGTTAAATTAGGTATGATATTAGGTTATATTAATTTTAATAGAGAGGGTATAGTTTTTAAACCTTTACCTTCTATCTTAGAATTAATACTGTATATTGGTTCCAAGGTAGAAGAGCAAGTAAGGGCTAGGCAGTAGGGTTAAGTAACGTACAACATCACATGGCTAGGAATCTGAGGTCAGATTTGAACCCAGGACCTCCTGACTCTGGTTCTCAGTCCACTGAGCCACCTTGGTGCCCCTTGAGAACACGTTTTTGCTGTCATACTTTGTCTACAACCTCCTTAAAAGAGTTAGAAATAACAGGAATTTATTCTAGTCGATTTATATTGAATTTAGGTAAGTTGTTTCCCTTCTCTGTGTTTTTGGAGACATGGGTTGCAATTTTCTATCCCTTTCTGCTTTTTGGGTATGTGATTCTTTGTATGGAGACAAAACATGATGTGAAGGGACACTCTTTCTATTTACTGGCTGAGTGAGCTCCTGGAGAGTAGCCTTTTCGTAAGTTAGAATCACTTAGGAGAGGCAATGCCCCTTCTGCCTTCTAGCCTGTTGTCACCCATGACCCAAGACTGAGGAAATCCAGATTTCCCACAAATGCCTTTGGTGCTCGTGGTGATTAAAGGGAGCTCTGCTCCCAGTGGATTTATTAAATTAGGCGTGCTTGTAGAATAATGCTCTCACAGGCTTCTTGCCACCTGTCTCTCCAAAGGGTGTTATAGCTGGGATTTATGTAGTGCTTTATTATTTACTAAGTACTTTATTTACATACATTATCTGTATTTTATAACTTGGTGAGGAAACAAATATAGATCTGATTACCTTAATTTTATACACTATGAACCTGAGTGTTAGAGAGGAGAAAAAAGATTTGTGCAAATTCAGAGAGATCAGAACCTCAGGCTTTGGCTTCAAATCTAATGCTGTCTTTTACAATTCTCTTGTCAAAAAATTTTTTTTAAGGATATCATATAGACACAAGCAAATATATTAAGAGGCTGAAATGTATGCAAGCAATGAAAATAATGCTTAATTGTCTTTATATTCATTTTGGCAAGCTCTAAATCGAAGAAAGATCCAAGGAAAATTGGATGAGAAAATGAGTAGAACATTTGTGTTTGTAGCATTCACAAATTTGCATTATATAAAAAGTAACTCATAACTAAAGATTCATTATGTATCTTTAGAGTAGATAAGAGAAGGAAGGATGTTTCTGGCCTTGACTTTAGAGCATCTCCCCTGTTTGGCTTACGGATATATTTCAGGTGGCTTCTGATGCTTCTGGTTGAGGTACTTCACCTAGAGACATTCTTGTGTGGTCATGGCCAATGTCCATTGTTCCCATCTTATTTGCAGATATCTATATTCTAATCATTTACTATTATGCATAAATACACTTATTTTTTCTCTTTTTAAAGATATGCTAGCTAGCATTTGGAGGTGATAAAAGCATAAAATTCTAGACCTAAAAGAATATATAATTAGAATAATGATAATAAAATAATGTTTTAAAATGAATAATATAAAATATGTAAGATAATGATAAAACCAGTCATATTGAAATATAGTACATAGACATAGAGGCTAAACTTGTAATCCAATGGTCTGTCTAATAATAATAATAACAACAACAAAATAATAGTGACAACAGAAATTTTGAAGGAATGATGATTGTAAATAATAATTTAAGAAATCTTCAGCAATATTAATCAGATTTAGAAATAGCTGTGTTTTCTCTTGGTCACAATATCATAAGTACTGGTTACACCACACTGGTCTAGTGAATTTTTGGTATTTTTTTTTCCATCCAAGATTATGACCTTTAAATAGTAAACTCCTTGAGGTCAGGATTATTTTTCTCCCCTTATTCTATCTCCATTACTCAGCCCAATGCCTGATACATGGTTAATAACAATGATTAATAAATGTTTGTTGATTGACTAATTCGATTCTGAAATTTCTTCCTAGAATATGGACCATGGGTTAAGATCTACTGGGTTGGAGACTGGCACTGCAATTTCTTTGATATAGTGATATTCGATAACTCTGAAGTTCAGAAAATGCTTTCCGCCAAATGTAGATTGACACATTTTTTGCAACTCTTAGTAAATTATACCTATAGCACTGAGAGTATGGGTAACTTGCCTGGGGTTACACAGTCACTATATTTCAGAGGCAAAAATTGATTCTAGATTTTCCTGACACAGGGGACAGCTCTCTCTCCAGTACACACTGGCATCTCTTTATCTTTTATAATACCAGCATTTTAAAATTTGGACTTTGAGACTTGAAAAAATTCAGTAATTTTCCTAGGCTCACAGAACAAGTTCACAGTAAAAGTAAGGCTAGGACCCAGCCTACCTAATCTCCAAGAATCCATTCATCAATCACTTATTTTCTAAGGCAAGGATAGGATCTGTCATAGATGAAGTGAGCCATCTTTCACTATGAGGAACATGTTGTGTAATCTAGTTTATATTTTGTTTTTAATCATATAGAGTCCCTTGTTGTGGTGCTTATTATTTTCATTTACCTGTTTTTGTTTTGTTTTGCTTTTTTTTCTCAGTCTTTCTGAAACAGAGGTTAAGTCTATTCAGATAGGTAAATTGTGGAGCTATTTATTCTAATAACCTAATCAGCTGGTGAAACAAGAATGATATGTGCAGGTTTCATTGTAATAACCGTAATTCTTAAGATGTAGTATTTCTTCATTTAAAATTTATTTATTAAGTAACTGGTCAAGACAACCTAACTTGATCCGTTGACTGTCTCTACAACCTGGCAGGGCAAAAACAAAACAAAACACTTCCCTCTCTGGTTAAGATTTATATTCCACTTCTGAGTCTACCGCATAGTCCCTTCCTTGTGTATCCCAAGACGTCTCTGATGGGTAACTAGCCACTGAGGAGGTGGACTTAGACATTTCAACTCTTTCCTCATCACTTCATCACAAGAAGGGAATATCTTTGCTTAACCATGAAGATGCCAAAATATTCAGCCATGTGGCATCCAACATGGCAGCTAGACCTTGCTGTCTTCCCTTAATCAGGATTCATCGTTCCTGCTAAACCCTTTTATCCTTAACCAAGACCAAAGATTCTACCCATTTTGATAGCCTGGGGGGAGAAACTGAGGGGTTATCTCAGCTTAGAATTAGATTGTTTCATCATGGCCCTAAGGGGAGAAGAGGGGCCCTAAAATATAAGGATAAAAACAAGGCTATATATAATAATTTATAACAAAATATAAATTTATAATTTACAATAATAATATATAATAAAATATAAGGATAAAATAAAAGGATAAAAATGTTTTTACAATTCAGTATTAATTTTCCATGTGATGTTGACTTAGGAAATCACAAATTGCTATTATCTTTGCTGCTTTATTTTTTAAAATTAATTTTAAAAATATTTCCCAATTCTATTTTAATCTG